>NC_053025.1:580347272-580482458 GCF_003073215.2 Triticum urartu
AGGAACATGTATAAGTCATGAAGAAAGCAATAGCAACATACTAAACGATCGAGTGCTAAGCTAACGGAATGGGTCAAGTCAATTACATCATTGTTCTAATGATGTGATCCCGTTAATCAAATAACAACTCTTTTGTTCATGGTTAGGAAACATAACCATCTTCGATTAACGAGCTAGTCTAGTAGAGGCATACTAGTGACACTCTGTTTGTCTATGTATTCACACATGTATTATGTTTCCGGTTAATACAATTCTAGCATGAATAATAAACATTTATCATGATATAAGGAAATAAATAATAACTTTATTATTGCCTCTAGGGCATATTTCCTTCAGTCTCCCACTTGCACTAGAGTCAATAATCTAGTTCACATTGCCATGTGATTCAACACTAATAGTTCACATCACCATGTGATCAACACCCATAGTTCACAATGTCATGTGACCTATACCCAAAGGGTTTACTAGAGTCAGTAATCTAGTTCACATCGTTTATGTGATTAACACCCAAAGAGTACTAAGGTGTGATCATGTTTTGCTTGTGAGATAATTTTAGTCAACGGGTCTGTCACATACAGATCCGTAAGTATTTTGCGAATTCTATGTCTACAATGCTCTGCACGGAGCTACTCTAGCTAATTGCTCCCACTTTCAATATGTATCTAGATCGAGACTTAGAGTCATCCAGATCTGTGTCAAAACTTGCATCGACGTAACCTTTTACGACGAACCTTTTTGTCACCTCCATAATTGAGAAATATTTCCTTATTCCACTAAGGATAATTTTGACCGCTGTCTAGTGATCTATACTTAGATCACTATTGTACTCCCTTGCTTAACACAGTGTTGGGTATACAATAGATCTGGTACACAGCATGGCATACTTTATAGAACCTATGGCTGAGGCATAGGGAATGACTTTCATTCTCTTTCTATCTTCTGTCGTGGTCGGGCTTCGAGTCTTACTCAATTTCATACCTTGTAACACAGCCAAGAACTCTTTCTTTGACTGTTCCATTTTTGAACTACTTCAAAATATTGTCAAGGTATGTACTCATTGAAAAAACTTATCAAGCGTCTTGATCTATCTCTATAGATTTTGATGCTTAATATGTAAGCAGCTTCACCGAGGTCTTTCTTTGAAAAACTTCTTTAAAAACACTCCTTTATGCTTTCCAGAAAATTATACATTATTTCCGATCAACAATATGTTGTTCACATATACTTATCAGAAATGTTGTAGTGCTCCCACTCACTTTCTTGTAAATACAGGCTTCACCGTAAGTCTGTATAAAACTATATGCTTTGATCAACTTATCAAAGTGTATATTCCAACTCCGAGATGCTTGCATAGGTCCATAGATTGATCGTTGGAGCTTGCATATTTTGTTAACACCTTTAGGATTGACAAAACCTTCTGGTTGCATCATATACAACTCTTATTTAAGAAATCCATTAAGGAATGCAGTTTTGTTTATCCATTTGCCAGATTTCATAAAATGCGGCAAGTGCTAACATGATTCGGACAGACTTAAGCATATATACGAGTGAGAAAATCTCATCGTAGTCAACACCTTGAACTTGTCGAAAACCTTTTGCGACAATTCTAGCTTTGTAGATAGTAACACTACTATCAGCGTCCGTCTTCCTCTTGAAGATCCATTTATTTTCTATGGCTTTCCGATCATCGGGCAAATCCATCAAAGTCCATACTTTGTTCTCATACATGGATCATATCTCAGATTTTATGGCCTCAAACCATTTCGCGGAATCTGGGCTCATCATCGCTTCCTCATAGTTCGCAAGTTCGTCATGGTCTAGTAACATGACTTCCAGAACAGGATTACCGTACCACTCTGGTGCGGATCTCACTCTGGTTTACCTACGAGATTCGGTAGTAACTTGATCTAAAGTTACATGATCATCATCATTAGCTTCCTCACTAATTGGTGTAGTAGTGACAGGAACAGATTTCTATGATGAACTACTTTCCAATAAGGGAGCAGGTACAGTTACCTCATCAAGTTCTACTTTCCTCCCACTCACTTCTTTCGAGAGAAACTCCTTCTCTAGAAAAACTCCGAATTTAGCAACAAAAGTCTTGCCTTCGGATTTGTGATAGAAGGTGTACCCAACAGTCTCCTTTGGGTATCCTATGAAGACATATTTCTCCGATTTGGGTTTGAGCTTATCAGGATGAAACTTTTTCATATAAGCATCACAATCCCAAACTTTAAGAAACGACAACTTTGGTTTCTTGCCAAACCACAATTCAGATTGTGTCGTCTCAACGGACTTAAATGGTGCCCTTTTAAACGTGAATGCAGCTGTCTTTAATGTATAACCCCAAAACGATAGTGGTAGATCGATAAGAAACATCATAGATCGCACCATATCTAATCAAGTACGGTTATGATGTTCGGACACACCATTATGCTGTGGTGTTCCAGGTGGCATGAGTAGTGAAACTATTTCACATTGTTTTAACTGAAGGCCAAACTCGTAACTCAAATATTTTACGTCTGCGATCATATCGTAGAAACTTTTATTTTCTTGTTACGATGATTCTCCACTTCACTCTGAAATTCTTTGAACTTTTCAAATATTTCAAACTTGTGTTTCATTAAGTAGATATACCCATATCTGCTCAAATCATCTGTGAAGATCAGAAAATAATGATACCCGCCGCGAGCCTTAACACTCATCGGATCTCATACATCAGTATGTATTATTTCCAATAAGTCAGTTGCTCGCTCCATAGTTCCGGAGAACGGCGTTTTAGTCATCTTGCCCATGAGGCATGGTTCGCAAGCATCAACTGATTCATAATCAAGTGATTTCAAAAACCCATCAGCTTGGAGTTTCTTCATGTTCTTTACACCAATATGACCTAAACGTCAGTGCCACAAATAAGTTGCACTATCATTATTAACTTTGCATCTTTTGGTTTCAATATTATGATTATGTGTATCACTACGATCGAGATCCAACGAACTATATTGGGTGTGTAACCATATAAGGTTTTATTCATGTAAACAGAACAACAATTTATTCTCTTACTTAAATGAATAACCGTATTACAATAAACATGATCAAATCATATTCATGCTCAACGCAAACACCAAATAACACTTATTCAGGTTCAACACTAATCCCAAAAGTATAGGGAGTGTACGATGATGATCATATCAATCTTGGAACTACTTCCAACACACATCGTCACCTCACCCTTAACTAGTCTTTGTTCATTCTGCACCTCCCTATTCAAGTTACTAATCATAGTAATTGAACTAGTATCAAATACTGAGGGGTTGCTATAAACACTAGTAAAGTACACATCAATAACATGTATATCAAATATACTTATGTTCACTTTGCCATCCTTCTTATTCGCCAAATACTTGGGGCAGTTCCACTTTCAGTGATCAGTCCCTTTGCAGTAGAAGCACTTAGTCTCAGGCTTAGGACCAGACTTGGGCTTCTTCACTTGAGCAGCAACTTGCTTGCTGTTTTTCTTGAAGTTCCCCTTTTCCCCTTTGCCCTTTTCTTGAAACTAGTGATCTTGTCAACCATCAACAATTGATGCTCTTTCTTGATTTCTACCTTCATCGATTTCATCATCATGAAAAGCTCGGGATTTGTTTCCGTTATCCCTTGCATATTATAGTTCATCACGAAGTTCTACTAACTTGGTGATGGTGACTAGAGAATTTTGTCAATCACTATCTTATCTGGAAGATTAACTCCCACTTAATTCAGGCGATTGTAGTACCCAGACAATCTGAGCACATGCTCACTAGTTGAGCGATTCTCCTCCATCTTTTAGCTATAGAACTTGTTGGAGACTTCATATCTCTCAACTCGGGTATTTGCTTGAAATATTAACTTCAACTCCTGGAACATCTCATATGGTCCATGACGTTCAAAACGTCTTTGAAGTCCCGATTCTAAGCCATTAAGCATGGTGCACTAAACTATCAAGTAGTCATCATATTGAGCTAGCTAAACGTTCATAACGTCTGCATCTGCTCCTGCAATAGGTCTGTCACCTAGTGGCGCATCAAGGACATAATTCTTCTGTGCAGCAATGAGGATAAACCTCAGATCACGGATCCAATCCGCATCATTGCTACTAACATCTTTCAACACAATTTTCTCTAGGAACATATCAAAATAAACACAGGGAAGCAACAACGCGAGCTATTGATCGACAACATGATTTGCAAAATACTACCAGGACTAAGTTCATGATAAATTTAAGTTCAATTTAATCATATTACTTAAGAACTCCCACTTAGATAGACATCCCTCTAATCCTCTAAGTGATCACGTGATCCAAATCAACTAAACCATGTCTGATCATCACGTGAGATGGAGTAGTTTCATTGGTGAACATCACTATGTTGATCATATCTACTATATGATTCACGCTCGACCTTTTGGTCTCCGTGTTCCGAGGCCATATCTGTATATGCTTGGCTCGTCAAGTATAACCTGAGTATTCTGCGTGTGCAACTGTTTTGCACCCGTTGTATTTGAACATAGAGCCTATCACACCCGATCATCACGTGGTGTCTCAGCACGAAGAACTTTCGCAATGGTGCATACTCAGGGAGAACACTTCTTGATAATTAGTGAGAGATCATCTTATAATGCTATCATCAATCAAAGCAAGATAAGATGCATAAAAGATAAACATCACATGCAATCAATATAAGTGATATGATATGGCCATCATCATCTTGTGCTTGTGATCTCCATCTTCGAAGCACCGTCATGATCACCATCATCACCGGCGCGACACCTTGATCTCCATCGTAGCATCGTTGTCGTCTCGCCAATCTTATGCTTTCACGACCATCGCTACCGCTTAGTGATAAAGTAAAGCATTACAGCGCGATTGCATTGCATACAATAAAGCGACAACCATATGGCTCCTGCCAGTTGCCGATAACTCGGTTACAAAACATGATCATCTCATAAAATAAAATTTAGCATCATGTCTTGACCATATCACATCACAACATGCCCTGCAAAAACAAGTTAGACGTCCTCTACTTTGTTGTTGCAAGTTTTACATGGCTGCTACGGGCTTAAGCAAGAACCAATCTTACCTACACATCAAAACCAGAACGATAGTTTGTCAAGTTGGTGTTGTTTTAACCTTCGCAAGGACCGGGCGTAGCCACACTCGGTTCAACTAAAGTTGGAGAAACTGTCACCCGCTAGCCACCTTTGTGCAAAGCACGTCGGGAGAACCGGTCTCGCGTAAGCGTACGCGTAATGTCGGTCCCGGCCGCTTCGTCCAACAATACCGCCGAACCAAAGTATGACATGCTGGTAAGCAGTATGACTTATATCGCCCACAACTAACTTGTGTTCAACTCGTGCATATAACATCAACACATAAAACCTAGGCTCGGATGCCACTGTTGGGGAACGTAGTAATTTCAAAAAAATTCCTACGCACACGCAAGATCATGGTGATGCATAGCAACGAGAGGGGAGAGTGTGATCTACGTACCCTTGTAGACCGACAGCGGAAGCATTAGCACAACGCGGATGATGTAGTCGTACGTCTTCACGGCCCGACCAATCAAGCACTGAAACTACGGCACCTCCGAGTTTTAGCACACGTTCAGCTCGATGACGATCCCCGGACTCCGATCCAGCAAAGTGTCGGGGAAGAGTTCCGTTAGCACGACGGCGTGGTGACGATCTTGATGTACTACCGTCGCAGGGCTTCGCCTAAGCACCGCTACAATATTATCGAGGACTATGGTGGAAGGGGGCACCGCACATGGTTAAGAATATGATCACGTGGATCAACTTGTGTGTCTAGGGGTGCCCCCTGCCTCCGTATATAAAGGATCAAAAGGGGGGGTGCGGCCGGCCAGGAGAGGGCGTGCCAGGAGGAGTCCTACTCCCATCGGGAGTAGGATTCCCCCCCTTTCCTAGTTGGAATAGGATTCGGGAGGGGGGAAAGAGGAGAGAGAGAAGGAAGGGGGGCGCCGCCCCCCTCTCCTTGTCCTATTCGGACTAGGGGGGAGGGGCGCGCGGCCCAGCCCTGGCCACCTCTCCTCTCTTCCACTAAAGCCCACTAAGGCCCATATACCTCCCGGGGGGGTTCCGGTAACCTCCCGGTACTCCGGTAAAATCCCGATTTCACCCGGAACACTTCCGATATCCAAATATAGGCTTCCAATATATCAATATTTATGTCTCGACCATTTCGAGACTCCTCGTCATGTCCGTGATCACATCCGGGACTCTGAACAAACTTCGGTACATCAAAATGCATAAACTCATAATATAACTGTCATCGAAACCTTAAGCGTGCGGACCCTACGGGTTCGAGAACAATGTAGACATGACCGAGACATGTCTCCGGTCAATAACCAATAGCGGAACCTGGATGCTCATATTGGCTCCTACATATTCTAACGAAGATCTTTTATCGTTCAAGAACCGCATAACAACATACGTTGTTCCCTTTGTCATCGGTAATGTTACCTTGCCCCGAGATTTGATCATCGGTATCTCATACCTAGTTCAATCTCGTTACCGGCAAGTCTCTTACTCCGTTCAATAATACAATCATCTTGCAACTAACTTATAGTTGTATGGCTTGCAAGGCCTTATGTGATGTGCATTACCGAGAGGGCAGAGATACCTCTCCAACAATCAGAGTGACAAATCCTAATCTCGAAATACGCCAACCAACAATTCCAACCTTTGGAGACACCTGTAGAGCTCCTTTATAATCACCCCAGTTATTGTGACGTTGGTAGCACACAAAGTGTTCCTCCGGTAAACGGGAGTTGCATAATCTCATAGTCATAGGAACATGTATAAGTCATGAAGAAAGCAATAGCAACATACTAAACGATCGAGTGCTAAGCTAACGGAATGGGTCAAGTCAATTACATCATTGTTCTAATGATGTGATCCCGTTAATCAAATAACAACTCTTTTGTTCATGGTTAGGAAACATAACCATCTTCGATTAACGAGCTAGTCTAGTAGAGGCATACTAGTGACACTCTGTTTGTCTATGTATTCACACATGTATTATGTTTCCGGTTAATACAATTCTAGCATGAATAATAAACATTTATCATGATATAAGGAAATAAATAATAACTTTATTATTGCCTCTAGGGCATATTTCCTTCAAGTAGCCCCTAAACCAGGCTTCAATGACGATGAGTCCGGCGCGCAGTATTGTCTTCGGCATTGCAAGGCGGGTTCCTCCTCCGAATACACCACGGATAGTGTCCGACCCTGCAAAATAAGTTCCACATACCACCATAGAGAGAATAATATTTCCACAAATCCAATTTGCTGACTTGTTTTGGCAACATGACATTATGTCATGGCCCGGTGATTATTCGAACCGTTTCCTTTAAGTAGCCCCGCACATAACGCGAGGCAGTTTTTTGACAAGTCTTGTCAAAGTAGAGATCGTGTCCCCTTATCACGGGATTCTCATCAATACGGGTGTGGGTAACCCAATCGTGCCATCGATTACGGCGCTTGGGGGATAAGCGAGTTTTACCAGGCTAGTGGGGACGCTTAGTTTCGTCCGCCCATATAAAGGGATAAGGATTCACCTTTTCATCCACGCCTTCTTCCTCCTTTGCTCATCCATTTTCACACACTCGAGCTCTAGCGCCCAAGTCCGCACTTCCCACCTCAACCTTCTCCAACCATGTCCGGAGCAGGAGGCAGGTGGATGGTCTCCTCCGTCATGGAGGGACACATCAAGAAGTTGAGGAGAGCCGGATACCTGCCCGACGACATCGCGCACCGGCTCCCAGATGAGGGGCAGCTCATCCCCACCCCTAGGCCCCATGAGAGGGTAGTGTTCCTTACCCATTTCCTCTGCGGACTGGGATTCCCTCTCCACCCATTCGTCCGGGGGCTCATGTTCTACTACGACCTGGATTTCCACGATCTGGCCCCGAACTTCATCCTCAACATCTCGGCGTTTATTGTCGTGTGCGAGGCCTTCCTCCGCATCAAGCCCCACTTCAGCTTATGGCTGAAGACCTTCAATGTCAAGCCGAGGGTAGTGGGCGGCCGCCAGGCGAAGTGCGAAGGAGCCATGGTGGGCAAGATGCCCAACGTTACATGGCTCGAGGGCTCCTTCGTGGAGACCATAAAGGGGTGGCAATCGGGGTGGTTCTACATCACCGAGTCGCGTGACCCTACCTGGGCAGCAGCCCCCGAGTTCCGATCTGGCATCCCCACGCGGCTCACCTCCTGGAAAGAGAAGGGCCTGTCCTGGGGTAGTTCGGGAGAGCTGACCGGACTCCAAACATGTATTCAAAACATGGTGAACAAGAAGCTCAAACTCGTCAACTTAGTCCAGGTCATGCTCATCCGCCAGATCCTCCCGTGTCAACAACGGGCCTTCAACTTATGGGAGTTCGACCCGGCCCAGCACCAAACTCTGAACAGGCTCTTCGATACAACACACGAGGATGCCTGGAAGGTTCTATTCAAGGGCGTCGAGGTTCCTCCTCCTACTATCGAGGATCGCAGATTCTGCGCGAAGCGCCAAGCCAGCGCGGTAAGCTGTTTTACCTCTTACAGGATACTTGTTTTTCATAGTTTGACTCTATGCGGGATCTAAGCTCCCGTTCCTTTGACATGACTGGCAGGAAACGGAGGGACAGATCGACTGTCCGGCTCCCTTGCCCGAAGGCCCAGCAAACGCTCTCCTGACAGAGATGCTGACTCCGGCTCCTTACAAGGTGCCAGAGAAGACTAAGAAGGCCAAGGGAACCTGAAAGAGTTCCCGACGCCAGGTGTTATCGGACTCATCGTCCGATGACTCTGCGGCACACTCCTCCCCCAAAGACGATGAGGAAGAAGAAGATGCTCCCCCTTCAGTTGGGGGAGACAAGAAAAAGAAGGCCGCCCCAACCGGGGGGGCGAAGGGTCCAAGAAGGGAAGGACTCTCCTTCCGGACAGTTCCACCACCGCCTCCAAAGGCGAAGACGAGTGGCTGCTCAGGGCCAAGCCCTTGGCGAAGTCGTAAGTATTCGGATACCAGAGTAACTCATAGCATTCCTTTGTCGCACTGCTTCCCCTAACGCCGAATATGATTATGCAGGCCGCCACGAGCCCGTATCGATGAATCGTCGGACGGCTCCCTGGGCTCGTCGGATTTGGATAGCGATCCACTTCCGACCATCACCTCCCCTTGCCCTGCGGACGACGCCGAGGTATTGTCTCAAGAGGCACCGGGTCGTGGGGAGACAATCCTGGAGGCGCCTCAAGGCGACCTTCCGGACTCCGGGAGCAGAGGGAACAAGGCCCCTGAGGGCTAAAATCTTTATATAATACATAATATTTGTCTATCTAAAGACTAATTCCTCTATAGTTGCTCCTGGCTCCTGCAATGCACTCCTTTTGTAAATCTTGAGCTACCCTGAAAAAGAATGATAACAGAGAAAATTTTAGAACATGGCTTTAAGACTAGTGTGAGAAGTAATGTACTTTGATGATGTACCATACCAGTGTTTGGTGGCTTGTTTTGAGGTTGTGTAGGAGTCGTTAATTTGTGTTCTGTTGGTTCAGGACCACCTTGCTTGGTGGCATTGTTATATTCAGCATGGCCATTATTTGCTTCAGGACCATCATGTGCTTTCTACAGTTTAGGTTCAGTTTAGTTGTAAGTAAACTTATAGAAAACATATACATTGTTTGATAACATAGCAAAAATTTATGCGCTCATGCACACACACCTTAGCAACTGTGTGTTCATGTGGTGAAGATAAACTGGTGCAACCCTCTTTGGTTCTTGCGCAATTGCTAGGATGCAATTCCTGGTTAGTCTTGTCCGGCAAAGTTGATTCTGCACATCCTTGATTGACCCTATGATCAATTTTTTCATTGTGTGTTTTCTACAGTTGAGGTTTAGTTCAGTTGTAAGTAAACATACACAAAACATAGACATTGTTTGACAATGAATCAGAAGTTTATGCACGCACACACCTTAGCAACCATGTGTGGTAAAGATGAACCAGTGTAATCCTCTTTAGTTCTCGAAGAAAAGCTAGGATGTAATTCCTGGGCAGTAATCTGCTTATCTGGCAAAGTAAATTCTGTACTTCCTTGATTGGCGTAACCCTCTTTGGTTGATTATGCGCGGCCTTGATTGTCCTTATCAAACTTTTCAATGCGTGCCTTCTACACTTGAGGTTCAGTTTAGTATGACATAAACATACACAATCATAGGCATTGGTTGATAATGAAGTAAAAACATTATGCGCACACACCTTAGCAACCATGTGTGGTAAAGATAAACCAGTGTAATCCTCTTTGGTTCTCATAGAAAAACTAGGATGCAATTCCTGGATAGTGATCTGCTTGTCTGGAAAAGTTGATTCTACACTTCCTTCATTGGCCCTATCACACTTTTTGATGTGTGCTTTCTACAATTGAGGTTTCAGTTTAGTTGTAAGTAAACTTATACAAAACATAGGCATTTTTTAATAACAAAGCAGAAATTTATGCACACACCTTAGCAACCATTTTTTCTTGTGGTAACGATAAACCGGTGTAACACTCTTTGGTTCCCGCACAATCGCTAGGATGTAGTTCCTACAACTTATGATGAACAATTGTTTAAGTATGAGAATTAAGTAGAATATTTATTAGTGAAGAAACTATTACATCACCTGCATAGCATTCAATGGAGCATATTCTTCAGCTTCTTATGTGATTCATTTGGGAAGTCACTACCAATAACTCTTTCATTGAGATCAACCTGAAACAAGAACAAGATAATAGTATATTAATACTCGTATCTTTATCTTTGGGAGGTCACGGCACACTCCAGTTTATCTTACATCTGCTAGATAACTAGCCTCTTTATGCTTTACAAGTTTTTAAAGAGAATCTAGTTGTAGCAAACGGTATATGTTGGACTCCAGTGGAATAAGGTGATCTTTCCGTAAATATGGCCCATACACACATGTAACTAAAAAGGCACCCAAAAAGCACTTCAGAAGTTACTGTAACGCACATAGCAACATACAAACCTGTAACAACAATCTTTTGGTACAAAATCTGAGAGCTGCTGATTGAAACCTCCCTTCAACTAAGATGCAAGAATCAAAACTAACAAAATATTGGGACTGCTAAGATGAGGTAGGAAATAGGATAGACTAAAATTAGTACAAAATAGCATAGTACATTGCAGCCTGTGCAACCAAACACGATCATGTTTTATGCTCCAGCATAAATGGATGTGAGGTTATTTGCACTGGCGGAGCCTCATGGAGGCCAAAGGGGGCAACGACCCCCCGCCTCCCTCCAAATCTGAAAAAAATTATTACTAGTAAGCATTCAGCCCAGCCCAATGAAGCGACAACTCTCCCACACACAGACGCATCGCTCGTCTCTCCTCTTATCCTTCCCCCAAATGGACAAAAACATATCACTTTCCCCCAAATCGCCATGGATGAATCCTAGGTCTTGGACTCAACTGCCAGTCGAGACTGCAATAGCAAGCTAGGTATGTTTCAAAAAAAAAAATCAGTGTTGTTCAATGTTCAGAGACTTGCATAAATTCAGTGATGTTCAATGTTCAGAGACCTGCATAAAGTTCAATGAACAGAGACTTGCATAAATTCAGTGATGTTCAATGTTCAGAGACTTGAATAAATTCAGTGATGTTCAATGTTCAGAGACCTGCATAAAGTTCAATGTGGTCCGTGTAATTGTGTTCTCATGTTCACAGACCTGCATAAGATTCAGATCATGCAGGATTTTTGTGCTATGCTTTTTTAATAGTGTACTAGTACTGGACATGTTCTGATTTAGAGAATAGGTGACAGTGCTTTTTGAAATTTTTATCTCAGGTAACAATGGTGAAACAGCAAGCAATATAGATATACGTATATAAGATGTACATCTTGTTCCACTTTATGTTGTGAGGATGTGAGGCTGTGAGTTGCATCCGTTTTTAAGCACATTTTGCTTTTTGTTTGAAATTGGCCCCCCTTGGTCGCTCGTCACTCCGTTGGCCTCTAACACCACTTGTACTACTTTTGAGTTTTACCATATAAAGTTCGATTGGACCAAACAGTTGCTCACATATTTCCAAGAAAATCCGTCAGAATTGATTTCTAGGCAAGCAAGCAATTCAACAAACACTTAGAGTGCATTGACTACATGAAGGAAGTAAGGAGATGAAGGAGAAGATGATCAAGATTTGAGATGCATAAATGGAGGAGCCACTTGGGTTGATTTAATGGTAAAACTGTAGGGGCTATGGGATTCAATAGATCACCTGCTTGACGTGGTGGAGGCTGAAGATGCTAGATGGAGGCGAGAGCTGCTTGCTGGGTGGTGTACCGATGGACAAACGACGCAGCTTCGTGTGAAGGATGAGATCGGCTCGGATGCGGCCTCGGGACGGTGAGGACGGAGTCGGGAGGAGCACCGCTTTGTGACGGTGAGGACGACGGGCGCCGACGAGGCTCCAACTGGTGACCTTGTTGATGGAGAAAAAAGGGAGTCGTCGGCGAGCGGAGCTAGCGGCGGAGGGCGGCGCTTGAGGATGAGGTTGCCACCGTGCGGTGTGCGGGAATGGTAGCGCGCAAGGAATTGGGAGGTTGGATAATGGGGAGGTGGGCAAGATGGCGTGGAGGAAAAATAGCAGGCGATAATATATGAAAACGAAAATTTAGAGTCGTGGAAAGTCTTGCGCGCGGTAAAGAAAACATCTGTAGCGCCAAATTTTGTTAAGAGAAAATATTCCGGAAGGCCAAATTTAATTAAGTGTGAATAGTTTGGCAGCTCTAAGTAATCATATATATGTATGTGTTAAAAAACGCATATATCGATAAATAATTTTTTAGGTGTATCCTTTATTGGATAAATCCGTATGCCTTGGTCTTTTTGAAAAACAAATTATCAAACTTCATTGGGTAATATAAGTATCCAAGTAATATCGATATAGCTTAATAAAAATAATAAAGGCAATGGTAGATCGAAGTTGAGCTTGCCCCTCCTCCGCGCGCTGCCGTGTCGACCGCAGACGCCGCCCTGGCATGCCATCCCTTCACCTAGCCCTTGTCGGCGACGGGGGCGACAACTCACAGCGACTCCTCCAAGCCGATCTAGACCAGCTAGTCACTGATGCGGTGTCGGTGTCCGATGTGGCAAACGTGGCCCGGCCTTGCGCCACTCCTGCCGCTCCTCATCCTGTGCCACCCTCTTGGCCGACGTCAGGGTGCTACGTGACGATGTGTCGTTGCCATGTCGAGGTAATGGAGGAGGCACCCAGGAGAGCTCCTCCTCCTTCACGACCTTGTCACGCCAGTTGCAGCGCGGCGGTGATGACAGTCGATCGAAACTGTCAAACGTGATGCGCGAGGGGGGTGGCTCCTCCTTGAGGCGACATCCGGTTTGGTCTCCGCAGTTTCATCAGAGGGGAGGCTTCTCAGTCCCCGTGTTCATTTAAGCTTCTAACAATGGTCAATGTAGTACCTCGCTTGAAGCACCGCACCGCCTCCCATTTCCAACATCTCACGCTGCCGGTCATAGTCCACACCCAACTTTAGTTAGAGGAAAAATGCAGTTGGATCGAAATAAACCTGCCACAACGATTCCAGTAAATCGTGTGGCTGGCTCGAGCATCCAGGAGGGCCACCGTCACCATTTTCCAGCTGGAGGCATGGCCGGTTGCAGCATCTCGCGCCATGGTATTTTTGTTATCGTGAGGTGTTCCAGCTGCTTCCTTTGGTTTTAGAAAACATTACACACCCCCTTCCCTTGATATGTTATAAATGACCGGCCCAACTAAGGAACAAGCATGAACCTCCCTCTTGCTCCTGGTTCTCAAGGCCCCCCAAAACTTCCTTGGTCTGGTTATAGAAAGCATCCAGAAGCTTGTTAGGTTTTTAAGTCAGTTATCTTTATCTTGTTTAGGTTAATTTCTGCCAGGTTTTACTATGTTTTCCTGGGTTTTCCTTTATCATTTATTTTTTACTCTTTGTTTTGATTTTTATTTATTTATCCTTTAAATTTTTTATATTTCCCTTTCTTTATTTTTTTCAAATTATTGAAGTTCTTCCACATTTATGAACATTTTTTAAGAATTCCCACTTTTTTAATTAATGAATGTTTTTTCAAACCGTGAACAATTTTCAAATTCACAATAATCTGAAGTTCACAAACATTTCTTGAATTTGTGAACTGTTCCCTAATTTATTGAATTCTACAATTTTTTTGCAAAAAAACTTTGAAACCATAAATGTTTTTCAAATTCGCAAAACTTTTTTGAGGTCATGAATATTTTTTAAATTCATTTTTTTAGTTTGTGGTTAAATTTTTTGAATTTTTGAACTTTTACCTCTCAAAAAAAATTGGTGAACCTTTTCAAATTCATGAACATTTTCAGAAGGCATGAAGCGTTTTCAAATTCATGTTTTTTTTCAAGAACGCAGACATTTTCAAATTTGAATTCCCCCCAAATTTGTGATCTTTTATAAAAGTCAATGGCCATATGTGGGCTATGTGGGCGTTTCCAGGACTTTAAGAATAACAAAAGAAATGTACTAGTTACTATAACACTTCACGGATTTCACCAAATGTCCCTTACTGCTTTTCATTTTTACGATTTTCCAGTTTCTCCATTTTTGTTGACTATAATTTGTTCTTGTTAACTGGGATGTCAACGATGCAAAGTCGATGTCATGCACTTGCAAAATATTATTGAAATATTGACTAGACTACTTTCATTTTCTATAAACTAGTACAAAGAAGCATCCAATCAGGACAAGTGAACCTGAAATAGACTTCATTAGTACAAAAGTAGTCCACGGAATTCCCAGTGCTCCTAGCTTTTTTTAGGCACCGAGTGCTCCTAGCTTTTTTTTTGAGGCACCGAGTGCTCCTAGCTGACGCTCGCGTGCGTCAAAACGAGCAGCTTCCGCTAAAGGATTAGCGCAAAACAGGCCGGCCCATTCCCAGGAGCGAACCTAAAAAGAGAAATGCCACGTGACTGACCATATGTTAAATTACAGAGCTCAAATATAGGTATTATGTACAGAGGTAGGTCCGTCTTTTAATCTTTCCTTCAAGAAATGAATAATGTTTTCTCGAACAAAATTTTAAAACGTGATTTTTATAAAAAAAAGTGAATAATTATTGACCACGGATGAAAATCCAAACATTTGTTGAATTTTTGTAAGTTTCAAATATACATTGAATTTTTTTGCGAATATACGCCAAACAATTTTTAACTACACAATGTAAATTTTGGTGATATATGATGCACAAAATTTAAATATACATTGAACATTTTTGTAATATACGTTAATGCTGAACTATTTTTAACTACACATTGAACAATTTTGTTATATACACGAAACTAATATTAAATACATATTGAACATTTTGTGATATACGTTGAACAATTTTGAGATTTTGAACAATTTTTTTTAAAAAAGTGAACAAAATTCTAAATCCATGATTTTAAAAAAAAATGAACAAAATTTGGAATTCGAACCATTTTCTTGAAAACAAAATATAAAAGTAAAACGAAAAAGGATAAGATGAAAGAAAAGAAACAGAAACAGAAAAAGGAAACAAAAAGGTAAAAAAAGAAACAGAAAAACAAAAAAACTAGCAAAATAAAAAAAACTGGTTCAGGGAACCTACTAGAAGGTTCCCAAAACCAGGTCTCGCTCGAAGTGGGCTGGCTTGTGCGCCTCGTTTGCTTGCCTCGCTTCAGCGAAGCAGTGACGAACGAACACACAAGGGCGTCATATAGGATCTTCCTGGAATTCCCAGGAAGAACCCCAGCTCCACCATTGCGTCAGGCGACGGGGGAGCTTGGGCTGGGGGGAGACCGGGATCGGGTGGCAGGAGAACTTGGACTGGAGGGAGGATATCGGCATATGGCGGCTAGGGAACTTGGCTGGTAGGAGCAGCGGGGGCGGCAGGGGAGCTCTGGCTCGAGCGAACCACCTCGAGCGGCGGGGGAGCAGAGTGGAGCGAAGCAGGAGTTCAGGCTAGCGGTGAGTGGCGATGGCGTCATATCTATGACAGGTGGCAACCGTCGGCGGCTTGAGAGCTCTGGTTGGGGCAAATGGGGGCAGGAGAGCGGCGGCTGGTGCTTAGGTGCCGAGCAGTGGCGGTGCTAAGGACAAACCCTCATAGTAGATCGATTTGTTTAGTTCAGGAGTCGCGTATAGTTGTACAAAGCAGATTGCAAAAATACCAAAGGGTATATATGTCATTCCACCAGATTTATCAAGTTAAATAAGGACAAATGATCAGTAAACTAATGTAAAGTACATATAAGTCTAAATTAAATATTGCAAATCATCAAGTGCCAAACTAAAATAGGGCAAATCATCAAATCCCTTGTATCTTTGGGATGATTAAGGATTTTTTTCCAGGGAGAGATGATTAAAGGTTTTTGTTTTAACATGAGAATATTACAGAGGTAATATAATATTACTTAGGAGAATATTATGAATGTGATGATTAAGGTCACAATCAAATAACAAAAATGCCTCTTAGTCAATTTGTTCGTGCAATTACTCGGGTCATTTATTCGAATTTTACCACAACTACATTTTTATTAGCCTTTTGAGTACAATTTTTTTTTATTATAATCACATATAAAACGTCTCACAAATCATCTCTAAGTTAATTTAAATTATGTACCTATTTTCTAAATGGCTAATTATAAGAAAAAGTTTGTGACGCCCTATAAATGTCTTAAGAAGCGTCTTTAGCTTGCTAGTGTTCATGGGCGTAGAGACGAATACAAATAGCGTCTCAGAAAAAGCGACCATACAAGCCATTTTTGTTGTAGTGGAGTGCTCTATTTCATCAAAACACACACTGCTCGTATGATAAACCGCGACAACTTATGTCTTACCATGCCATATTCATGAAAAAACTAGTGAGGACGCATCTGTTTCAGCAACAATTACGATGGTTATCACATGATTCATGAGCACACAAAAGTAGCAGCAGTTCCCATAGACGGATTCAAACAGAGTACTAGCCCCAGAGGGGTCGATAACAGGCAAGGTTTGGATAATTAGACATAATCCAAACTACTATTAAACACTAGCTGGGGCAACTATTTCATGCCTCGATCTAATTTGGGCTGGACACAAGACGGACCTTGCCATGAACATCATCGAGGACGTCCCGCAGCAGCTCAATCCTGTGAACCTTCATGAAGACAACCTTGTGGCCTTGCCACTGATAAACTTGTTTGTGGAGGCATGTCATGTCATCTTCCTGCGTAAGCTTGACAAGAACAATATTCCTCATAAATGAAGGAGTAGATTTGAACTTCTTGTGCTTCAGTACACCCTAGACAACACGCCTGACAACAGTGAGGCTGGAATACAACTCTTCATTGGTATAACCGCAAATGGCTTACAGGATCCAACAGCCTAAGAACTCTATTTTCCCTGTGTGTATATTCAGGTCGTCCGCCTCATAGCGAGTGACATGTACAACCACAATCCTTGTCTGCATCAGGGCTCTAATTGAAACAGAAACAAATTCTGAATTACTTTTCAGTATAAGAAACACAAGTTATTTAAACCACTATGTATACCATTGCATCGAAGCTAATAAAATTTTGCATTATTAATCACCACATACTTCCTTTTCTAAAAAAATCACCACATACTTAGATGAAAAACCACAATAAAGATCGGCAAAGAAGGAAATCACCTTGGGCAGCTCAGCGGGGGGGACACATCCTCGAAGGGGGAAAACTGCTCCTGCAGTGCCACGGGGGCTGTAACCTCAAACGGGGCGTTGACCATCTCAGTATTTGGGGTCGCCTCGGTGGTTTCCTCCATCTTCTTGGAGCTCTCTGTCTCGTGGGGATCAGCCTCCCGCGTCTGCTCCAATATCGGCAGATCTTTACCTGGTTCTCCTTGGTCCATCATGAAACTGACGAATACTAGGAGACCACTGAAAGGAAAACACAATCGCAATGACAATGAAACAAAAAAGAGAGTGAGGATCGGTTACTGCTTTGCAAAAGTTCTTTTTTTCCTCTGAACGAAAATATACCAACATCACGGATCCGCTTACCTTCCCTTCGTTCGGAGAGAAGAACAGTGGCAGATGCAAGTGTTGCCTTTCTTGAAGACGGTGAGGGAGAAGGGGATTCAGCGAAGAGTGAAATGATGGTTGCTTTGTCCGTCAAACTTAGACTGCGGGGAGGTGGGGTTTTGTGATATGACGGCTCATTACTGCCGCGCTACGACCGGGGTGACTCTCCGCCTGCATACTGCCTTCTAATTTGGTGGATGGCATTTGGGCCCGTGCGCTGCATGGCCCGCATGTCGGTGAACAAAAGTATAACGACATTCAGTAGAGGGAGACGTTTCAATGACCTAGGAGGAGCCAGAAGTGGTAGAGTGTCTCCACTGTACGAGTAGTAATTGTTTTTCTGGGTAGCTGTAGAGTGTCTCCACTGTACTAGTAGTAATTGTTTCTCGGGTCCCAAGACAAGACAGCCCATCCACACTAGTAAATAGTAAAATCAATTCAAAAGCCCATATATTTACTGAATGAGAGGCGCTACCCACACCCAGCACACCCCCCTCCCAAAAAAACCTGGGTGCTCTTCTTCCTCCTCGCTCCCACCCATCTCATGTCAGCTCGCTCCACTTGTACCCCCAAATTCCTCACCTCACTCCTACAGAAAACCCCAGCTCCGCTTCTTCCTCACTCCTACAGAAAACCCCCAGCTCCCCTTCTTCTTCGCTCGCACTACAACTAAGCTCATCATTCGTTACTCTGCTCAAATCCGTGAGTGCGACGCGACGCCCTCGAGGAAAATGGAGTCGGCTGACCCCAGCGCCAAGAAGATGAGGCTCCCGCCAGCGGCGACGCCTGTTGTAGATCCCGCACCTGGCAACGCAGGGAGAAGCGGCGACCCCGCCCCCACCGGATCCCAGGAACCCGTAGAATCTCGGGTGGACCGCATCAGCGATCTCCCGGATGCCATCCTTGGGGAGATCATCTCGCTTCTCCCCACCAAGGATTGCTGTCATACCCAAATCCTCTCAATTCGGAGGCGCCCTCTATGGCGCGCTGTTCCCCTTAATCTCGAATGTTGTCAGCTATCTCTCTTCAATGATTTTGAAATCCCCAGAGCCATCATCTCCTCCCACCAGGGCTCCGTTCCAAGCCTCTGCATCCCGTCATGCTACCTGAGCAAGCATAGATGCCCTGCACGATGGACGCCTGGTTGGAATCCCCTGAATTCACAGAACTACAGCTGCTTGAGTTCTACTATTCCCCTAGAAATCACATACCACATACCGAACGCCATGAACTTGTGCCCTCAGCACCGATTTCCATCTTGGGGTTTTCGTCCTCTCTCCACATCGCCACCTTTGCGCAGTGCTACCTACTAGACAATTTGGTACTAAACCTTCGACTCCCATTTCTCAAGAAACTTTCACTTGTGCGGGTTCGTATATCGGAGGCCTCATTGCACAACATCATCCACTCCAGTTGCCTGCGCTGGAGTGCTTGGTGCTTGTTTTCACAGTTAGAACCGGTTGTCTCCAAATAAAGTTGCCTAACCTTGTAAGAATTGGAATTTCTTTTGACGGAAGGCAGCTCATCATCCAAGATGCCCCTTCACTTCAAAGGTTGATCCTTGATTCTAGTTATTCACCGTTGCAAATAACTGTCCTCTCTGCGCCTAAACTAGAGACCTTGGGTGTAATACATGATCTTTGTGCTCATTTCAATATGGTGTTTGGCTCCACAGTTCTTCGGGTACTTTATATTATCATCTAGACTTGTAACCATAAGATGCATTTTAAATTTCTGTGCATAATTTATATATCATCTTGGAGTACACATTTTGTACCAATATTATGTTCTATGCTCAGTGAAGAGTTTCTCCATGGATGGCCTATCAATGGTGTTGGATTCTGTCAAGATCTTATATATCCAAATGAATAGTTATGATCTGAACAAGATTATTGCTTGCTACAATGCTTTCCATGTCTGGAGAAGTTGTATATAAAGGTGATAATTTCATGCACATTGTAAGCCCGCATATAGTGTACTAGAATTAACCATTCAGCTGTTGCTCTTTCGACACTCTTCTTTTAGACCTTAACTGTTTTCAATCTTCATGTCTATTTAGGCAATAGGACGGGGTAAGAAAGTTATAACCAATTGGTGGATTCGTAAGCATCGGGATTTTCTCACTTCTCATGAGATTCGATTGAAGACAATAATGCTAGAAGGATATGTAGCCAACAATGCAAACACAAGATTTGTCACATTCTTCCTGTTAAATGCGAGGTTACTATTGTCCATCAGGCTTAAGTTTATTAGCAGCATGGTTTTGACGGATGGGTATGTCGAAGAGCAAAAAAAGGAGTTTCAGGTGGGCAAAAGAGCTTCTGAACGTGCCGGACTTCTATTTACAACATATCGTGGTCATAATCCAGTAAATTTTACGACCCAGGATGTTCATTCTATGGACCTGACTGATCCATTTGACTGTGACTGCCGAAAACAGTGCTGGAGTTAGATGTTGTTGCCCTTTTCAATCTGTTTTTTTTTTGTAAACCTGATGAACAATTAACCCTCGTGCTTTTGTACAGTTTGTAAGATGGAGTTAGATGTTCCTGCCCTTTTCAACTCGGCTGTGACTATCATATTTTCTTTGAAACAAGGCAAATGGCTTGTCATTCATTTAATTTAGAGTGAAATATTGTAACAAATCCAAACCAAGGGAAATAACATCAAATGGGCTGTAAATTTTCATAGGAAAGGCTGCATGACCGTGACAGATTTGGATTCTGACATTTGGGACCCACGAGGAAATAGCCTATCCAAGGTGGTGTCGACTTACTAGCTAGTCAACAAACGATTCTGCCTACCAGCCGTTGGATTGACATCCAACATCTGTCGTGTATCTTCTATCTCTTGTCTTCTTCTTCCTCCAATCGCCCAAACCAAACCACCTTGTCGGCTCCGCCTGCTCCTGCCTCCCATGGCTGGTTGCGCCTCCGCCGCCATACCATACGTACCCTCCAATGTTGGCCAATCCCTCCCTCTATTCCCCCACACGTCCTGTTATTCTCCGGCGATGTCAGCCCCAACACGCACCCGCGCCCAAACCAGTCAACCCTCGTACTCCCCTCCGCCTGTGACTGGACCGGCGCATCTTCAACGACTCGTGTTCGTTCCGTCTGAGGCCTCGCCGTCGTCCTCCGCCTTGCGGCCTTGGTTCGCTCGCCGTGCGCGGTGCGCCGCCCTCTTGCTTTGTCAACGTCGTCAACAACCGAGAGGAACAAGGAGATGACTGTACATGGAGAGGATGACAGTAGGGACCCACCAGCGTCATGGCAGTACGCAAGCAAGTGCCTCTATAGTACAAGCCCAAAAATATGGTTCCTCCTAATGGTTGGACATCTGGGGCTCATGCCATTATCAACGTACTCAATAAACAAGAGAATTACACTATGAGCGGCTGACACCAGAGACCCAGCAAGTCACGCGGTTTTTTTTTTGAGGAATAAACAGTTGTTATTTATACTAGTTTTAGCGGCGGATCAGGGTAACAACGGGGCTGTGCGGGGGCTGTGACCCGTCTAGCCAGGGTTTTATTTATGTTTACCACATCATGAGCCCAGTTGCGTTTTTTTCTTGCTGAAAATGACTAGCCCAGTTCTATTTTTTAAAAGAAATACCCAAACAAGGCCTACTTGCTTTATTGGCCCTGCTGGGCTGCAAATCTTTCAAGACGAGGAGAGTTCATTCGATTTGCCCAGAAATGGGTTGTACATTTTTTAAACACATCAAACCGGGAATTAGTTTCAATTTTTTTTATTTCAAGATCTTAAATTCCATTGATTTTTATGCATGGACAATTATTTGGATTTTATATTTATATAAATTATTTTTCAAAATAGTTTGAATGTGAATCGATATTTTTGGATTAAAAACAGTTGACCGCACTGAAATATGCAAAATTTCGTATACTTTTTAACCGTGGCCACAATATGGGGTGTGATGCTAACAAAAAGAAGATGGGATCCAAAAAAATTCTTAAGAATTAGCAAATGGGTTGTACATTATTAGAAATAATGGCAGATAGGTTGTATGTTGTTTTCCACCGATTTGAGGCTGATTTGTGCGCCTACTACAGGTTGACGCGTATGCTTTCATAAAAAAAAGGTTGACGCACACGCAACGCCCTGTCAACTTAGTCAACACACGAGAGCAGTGACTGTTGGATGTCCATCCAACGGCTGTCGTGCTTCTTCAATCTCTGCTCTTCATGCTCAAGCCGCTCAAACAAGCACCGGCGGGACTGCCTGCTACCTCCTCCCGCGGCCGGCTATGCTGCCGCGCAGGCCTCACGGCCCCACCGTACTCCCATCGCTGGCCTAGACATCCCTCTACTCACCCACGCATGCTGTTATTCTCCGGCGCCGGCAGACGAAGCAGTAAACCCTCGTACTCCTCCGCGTGGGAAACAACTGCCGAGTATTCCCTGGCTCCGTGTCGTTTCCTTCCTAGGGCTCGCCGTCGTCCACCGCCCTGGTGCTCTCGGCGCGGCCTGGTCAACGTGGTCAATGAACGACATCCATCGGAAGTGGACTGTACGTGGAGAGGCTGACAGCTGGGTCCACGGCCGCACGCAAGGAAATGCCTCCTTATTACGCGCAAAATAATGATTCCTCCATCTGACAGCTAGGACCCACAGGAAGGGCCTCCGTATTTCGCGAAAAAAATGTTCCCCCCGCTGACAGGTCAAACCCACTAGCTATATCTTCGCACGCAAGGAAGTGCCTCCTTATTACGCCCAAAAAAATGAATACCCCCTGCTAGCTGGGACCCACCATATTGTTGGGCTGACTTGTGGGCCTACTAAGTTGACAGGGACGGAGAGCTTTGTCAACTTATTCAATACTCCAGTGACCGTATGATGTCCATCCAACGGCCATAGTGCTTCTTCAACCTCTGGTCTTCTTGCTCCAGCCGCCCAAAGCAGCGCCGGTCGTGCCGCCTGCTCCTGCCTCCCGTGGCCGGCTGTGCTACCGCGGAGGCCTCACCGCCCACATACTACTCCCACCACTGGCCAGGCCATCCCTCCACTCACCCACGCCCTCTGTTATTCTGCGGTGACGGCAGCCTCACACCGCAGCCGAACCAGTGAACGCTCGTACTCCTCTCCATGTGGGCATCCACTGCCGCGTCTTGCATGGCTCCGCGTCATCCCCTTCCTAGGCCTCGCCGTCGTCCACCGTCGTGGTGCTCTCAGCGCGGCGTGGTCAATGTGGTCAACGACCGACTTCCATCGGAAGAGTACTATACGTGGAGAGGCTGACAGCTGGGTCCATGGCAGTCGCAAGGAAGTGCCTCCTTATTATGCGGAAAATAATTATTCCTCCACCTGACAGCGGGGACCCACCGAACGGGCCACCAGTATTTTGCAAAAAAAATCGTTTCCCCTGACTGCTGGGACCCACCGGACGGGCCACCGTATTTCACGAAAAAAACGTCCCCGCTGTCAGCTCGGACCCACCAGAAGTGCCTCCTTATTACGCACAAAAAAATGAATACTCCCCCAGCTAGCTGGGACCCACCTTGCTGGGAGGCTGACTTGTGGGCCTACTAAGTTGACGGGGATGAAGGGCGTTGTCAACTTAGTCAATATGAACGATTCTAGCTCTAGTGACCGTACGATGTCCATCCAACGGCCGTAGTGCTTCTTCAACCTCTGGTCTTCTTGCTCCAGCCGCCCAAAGCAGCGCCGGTCGTGCCGCATGCTCCTGCCTCCCGTGGCTGGCTATGCTGCCGCAGAGGCCTCACCGCCCCCTACTATTCCCACCGCTGGCCAGGCCCTGCGGCGACGGCAGCCTCACACCGCAGCCGAACCAGTGAACCCTCGTAGTCCTCTCCGCGCGGGCTTCCGTTGCAGCGTCGTCCCCTTCCTACGCCTCGCCGTCGTCCATCGCCGTGGTGCTCTTCGCGCGGCGTGGTCAACGTGGTTAAGGAACGACTTCCATCGGAAGAGTACTGTACGTGGAGAGGCTGTAACGCCCGGGTAATCAAGCTACAGTAATCCAACGATAATCATGCCACGTCACCCCGGTTACTATTGATAATTTACCGTTAGGCCAAAACCGAGTCAAATTCAAACATTAAAATAAAGTTGAATTATAAAAGTTTCAAAATATTAAACTAAAATGTTCGGAGTGTGCAGTTAAATGCCAGGGTAATTATAATGAAGCAAACACATTTTTATAAAATGCCTAAATAATTTAAAATGATTTAAAACAGAAGAGGAAATAAAGAAAAGGAAACTACAAAAAACAGAAAACAAAACAAAAAAAACAAAAGGGGGGAGAAGCCTCCCCTGCTGGACCGCGGCCCAGCTGGCCATCGGGCCAACCAGGCCGGCCCAGGTCGGCCCCCACTCCTCTCCCTTATCCACTCCTCCCCCCCCACTCCCCACCGACAGCCCCCACTCACCCCCGAAATATCCCCCCTCTCCCCCGATCTGGATCGGGAGGAGACCACCGCCGAACCGCGTCGCTGCCTGAAGCTTCGCCCCCCCCCCCCCGCCGGAGCTGCCTCCCCATCGTCGCCGGACTGCCGCCACCTTGACCCCTTCCTCGCCGGTCCTCCCCAACCTCCCCCGAGCCCGCTGCCCCGTGCCCTACGCTCCCTCGGTGAGGACCCCGGTCCTCCTCCTCCTCCCCGTCCCCCTCTCGCCGGCGCTCGCCTCGCCGTGCTACGTTCGGCCAGGCCGAGCCTCGGCCACGCGCCCCGGCCACCACCGCGTCCCGCGCCCTCTTGGCCTCGCCCTGCCCCGCCGCGCGAGCACGCGCTCGTGCCGCCGGGCGTGCCCCTGTGAGCCGCCCCTCCCCTCCTCTCTGTCCCTGGCCGCCGGCGCCCGCGCCCAGCTCTCCCTCGCCGCCTGGGCGGGCTACACCCGCACCCGCCGTCGCGCCCCGGTGCCCCTACTGCTGCTCCGCCGCGCCTCCACGCGCGGCCGTGCCTGCCGCCGGCAGGCCACCGCGGCCACCCTGGCCTCTGTCCTCGTTCCGCCGCTCCCTGCGGGCGAGAGCCCGCACAGCCGCCTGTCGCCCCCCATCCCGGGTGGACTCGGGCGCGTGCCCGCACCCCGTACCCAGCACCCACTAGGCCCCCCCCGGGCCACTGACTAGGGGGCCCTGCCCCATAACGTTTTTAGAAAAAAAAAAGAATTAAAAAAAATAAATAAAAGAAAATATATAATAAATAAATAATTAATTAGCTAAATAATTAACTTAATTAATCATGTTTAGTTTAACTAATTAAGAATAATTAACCTAATAAATAGTTACCCTAATTAACTACTGTTAATTAGCTAAACAATCCCTAACAGGTGGGACCCACTTGTCAGGTTGACCAAGTCAACCCTGTTGACTGCTGACGTCAGCATGACATCATGCTGACGTCATAAATTCATTTTTCGAATTAAATAATTAATTAATTAAATTCCAGAAATTAATAAAATCTTTAGAAAATCGTATCTTTTAATCCGTAACTCGGATTAAAATATTTTCAACATGAAAGTTGCTCAGAACGACGAGACGAATCCGGATACGCAGCCCGTTCGTCCGCCACGCATCCCTAGCATAGCGAACACGCAACTTTCCCCCCTCCGGCTCCTCTGCTCGAAAACGCGAAACACCGGGATACTTCCCCGGATGTCATCCCCCTTCACCGGTATCACCTCATACCGCGATAGGGCACCCCTAGCACCGCTACTTGTCATGTCATGAAACGCTATGCATCTGTTTGATTAAATATTTATTGTTTCTCCCCCCCTCTTCTCTCGCTAGACACCGAGACCGACGCCGCTGCTACCCAGTACGACTACGGAGTTGACGACCACTCTCTCTTGCCAGACCAACCAGGCAAGCCCCCCCTTTTGATCACCAGATATCGCCTACTCTTCTCTATACTGCTTGCATTAGAGTAGTGTAGCATGTTACTGCTTCCCGTTAATCCTATACTGATGCATAGCCTGTCCTTGCTACTACTGTTGTTACCTTTACCTGCAATCCTAATGCTTAGTATAGGATGCTAGATTATCATCAGTGGCCCTACATCCTTGTCCGTCTGCCATGCTATACTATCGGGCCGTGATCACTCGGGAGTTGATCACGGGTATATACTATATACTTTATACATGATACATGTGGTGACTAAAGACGGGTCGGCTTGAGGAGCACCCGCGAGTGGATCTTTGAGGCGGAGCGACAGGGCAGGTTCCGACCACCTAGGAGAGAGGTGGGCCTGGCCCTGGTAGACGTTCGCGAATACTTAACACGCTTAACGAGATCTGGATATTTAATCCGAGTCTGGCCATTTGGTCTATACGCACTAACCATCTACGCGGGAGTAGTTATGGGTATCCCGGCGTCGTGGTATCAGCCGAAGCCTTCGTGACGTCAGCGACTGAGTGGCGCGCGCCGGATTGGAACGTAAGCCTGCTCTTGTGTTAAGGGGGCTAGTTCTGCTTCCGGCCGCGTACGCAACGTGCAGGTGTGCTAAGGGCGATGGGCCCAGACCCCTGTGCGCTTAGGTTTAGACCGGCGTGCTGACCTCTCTGTTGTGCCTAGGTGGGGCTGCTTCGTGTTGATCTTCCGAGGCCGGGCATGACCCAGGAAAGTGTGTCCGGCCAAATGGGATCAAGCGTGTTGGGGAATGTGGTGCACCCCTGCAGGGAAGTTAATCTATTCGAATAGCCGTGATCTTCGGTAACAGGACGATTTGGAGTTGTACCTTGACCTTATGACAACTAGAACCGGATACTTAGTAAAACACACCCTTCCAAGTGCCAGATACAACCGGTGGTCGCTCTCTCACAGGGCGACGAGGGGAGGATCATCGGTTAGGATTATGCTATGCGACGCTACTTGGAGGACTTCAGTCTAATCTCTTCTACATGCTGCAAGACGGAGGCTGCCAGAAGCGTAGTCTTCGAAAGGATTAGCTATCCCCCTTCTTATTCTGGCTTTCTGCAGTTCAGTCCACCGATATGGCCTTTACACATGTACCCATGCATATGTAGTGTAGCTCCTTGCTTGCGAGTACTTTGGATGAGTACTCACGGTTGCTTTCTCCCTCTTTTCCCCGTATCCCTTCTACCTGGTTGTCGCAACCAGATGTTGGAGCCCAGGAGCCAGACGCCACCTTCGACGACGACCCCTACTACACCGGAGGTGCCTACTACTACGTGATGCCCGCTGACGACGACCAGGAGTAGTTAGGAGGATCCCAGGCAGGAGGTCTGCGCCTCTTTCGATCTGTATCCCAGTTTGTGCTAGCCTTCTTAAGGCAAACTTGTTTAACTTATGTCTGTACTCAGATATTGTTGCTTCCGCTGACTCGTCTATGATCGAGCTCTTGTATTCGAGCCCTCGAGGCCCCTGGTTTGTAATATGATGCTTGTATGACTTATTTTATTTGTAGAGTTGTGTTGTGATATCTTCCCGTGAGTCCCTGATCTTGATCGTACACGTTTGCGTGTATGATTAGTGTACGATTAAATCGGGGGCGTCACAGAGGCTGACAGCTGGGTCCACGGCCACAACCCCGTTTTTTTATGATTTGCCAAGTAAGTCGCTTTGTCAGGCCTGTTGGGCTGCAAAACTTTCAAGACGAGGAGATTTTTCATTCGGCTGGACGAGAAAATGGCCCATCAGTAATGAGAAATGGGTTCTACATTTTTAAAACACATCAAACCGGGAATTAGTTTCAAATACCTTTTTTCATTTCAAGATTTTAAATTACATTAATTTTTATGTATGGAGAATTTGTTGGATTATATATTGATATACATTTATTTTTAAAATCAGTTTGAATGTGAGTCAAAATTTCGGGATTAAAAACAATTCAGACCGCACCGAAATATGCAAAATTTCGTATAATTTTTTAACCGTTGCCACAATGTGGGTTGTAATGCTAACAAAAAGAATATGGGCTCCAAAAAAACCTTAAGAATTAGAGCTGTAAATTATTAGAAATAATGACAGATGGGTTGTATGCTATTTTCCATAGATTTGAGGCTTTCCTAAAAAAAGGTTGACGCACAAGCACTGGCTGTTGGATGTCCATCCAACGGGCGTCGTGCTTCTTCAATCTCTGCTCTTCCTGCTCCAGCCGCTCAAACAAGCACCGGCGGGACTGCCTGCTCCCTCCTCCTCGCGGCCGGCTGTGCTGCCGCGCAGGGCTCACCGCCCGACCGTACTCCCATTGCTGGCCTAGCCATCCCTCTACTCACCCACACCTGCTGTTATTCTCTGGCGACGGCAGATGAAATAGTAAACACTCGTACAGTCGTACTCCCCACCGCGTGGGAAACAACTGCCCAGTCTTCCCTGCCTCCGTGTCGTCCCATTCCTAGGCCTCGTCGTCGTCCACCGCCCTGGTGCTCTCAGTGTAGCATGGTCAACGTGGTCAAGGAATGACTTCCATTAGACGTGGACTGTACGTGGAGAGGCTGCCAGCTGGGTCCACGGCCGCAGCAAGAAAGTGCCTCCTTATTACGCAGAAAATAATGATTCCTCCACCTTACAGCTGGGACCCACCGGACGGGCCATTGTATTTTGCGAAAAAACGTTTCCCCTGACTGCTGGGACCCACCAGCTATATCTTCGCACGCAAGGAAGTGGGTCCGGGTGAAAAAACGATTTGCCCCCTGACTGCTGGGACCCACCAGCTACATCTTCGCAGGCAAGGAAGTGCCTGACAGTCGGGACCCACCGGGTCGAAGCGTACGTAGCGTTGTCATTCTGGTCACGAACATGTACGTACATACTGGTCGATGTAGAGGCGCGCACGTGTCGTAGTAGAGACGCGCATGAAGGAAATATGCCCTAGAGGCAATAATAAAGTTATTATTTATTTCCTTATATCATGATAAATGTTGATTATTCATGCTAGAATTGTATTAACCGGAAACATAATACATGTGTGAATACATAGACAAACAGAGTGTCACTAGTATGCCTCTACTTGACTAGCTCATTAATCAAAGATGGTTATGTTTCCTAACCATGAACAAAGAGTTGTTATTTGATTAACGGGATCACATCATTAGGTGAATTATCTGATTGACATGACCCATTCCATTAGCTTAGCACCCGATCGTTTAGTATGTTGCTATTGCTTTCTTCATGACTTATACATGTTCCTATGACTATGAGATTATGCAACTCCCATTTGCCGGAGGAACACTTTGTGTGCTACCAAACGTCACAACGTAAATGGGTGATTATAAAGGTGCTCTACAGCTGTCTCCAAACGTACATGTTGGGTTGGCGTATTTCAAGATTAGGATTTGTCACTCCGATTGTCGGAGAGGTATCTCTGGGCCCTCTCGGTAATGCACATCACATAAGCCTTGCAAGCATTGCAACTAATGAGTTAGTTGTGAGATGATGTATTACGGAACGAGTAAAGAGACTTGCCAGTAACGAGATTGAACTAGGTATTGAGATACCGACGATCGAATCTCGGGCAAGTAACATACCGATGACAAAGGGAACAACGTATGTTGTTATGCGGACTGACCGATAAAGATATTCGTAGAATATGTAGGAGCCAATATGAGCATCCAGGTTCCGCTATTGGTTATTGACCGGAGACGTGTCTCGGTCATGTCTACATTGTTCTCGAACCCGTAGGGTCCGCACGCTTAAGGTTTCGATGACAGTTATATTATGAGTTTTGATCTACCGAAGTTAGTTTGGAGTCCCGGATGTGATCACGGACATGACGAGGAGTCTCGAAATGGTCGAGACATAAAGATTGATATATTGGACGGCTATATTCGGACACCGGAAGTGTTCCGGGTGATTTCGGAGAAAACCGGAGAGCCGGAGGGTTACCGGAACCCCCCGGGAGAAGTAATGGGCCATATGGGCCTTAGTGGAGAGAGAGAGGGGTTGCCAGAGGTGGGCCGCGCGCCTCCTCCCCCCTGGTCCGAATTGGACTAGGAGAGGGGGGGCGGCGCCCCCCTTTCCCTCTCCCTCCCAGTTCTTTCCCCCTCCTAGTAGGAGTCCTACTCCTACTAGGAGGAGGACTCCTCCTGGCGCTCCTATAGGGGCCGGCCGGCCTCCTCCCCTTGCTCCTTTATATACGGGGGCAAGGGGCACCCCTAGACACACAAGTTGATCTTCGTGATCGTTCCTTAGCCGTGCGCGGTGCCCCCCTCCACCATATTCCACCTCGGTCATATTGTAGCGGTGCTTAGGCGAACCCCTGCGACGGTAGAACATCAAGATCGTCACCACGCCGTCGAGCTGACGGAACTCCTCCCCGACGCTTTGCTAGATCGGAGCCCGGGGATCATCATCGAGCTGAACGGGTGCTAGAACTCGGAGGTGCCGTAGTTTCGGTGCTTGATCGGTCGGGCCGTGTAGACGTACGACTACATCAACCAAACGCTTCTGTTGTCGATCTACAAGGGTACGTAGATCACACTCTCCCCCTCTCGTTGCTATGCATCACCATGATCTTGCGTGTGCGTAGGAAATTTTTTGAAATTACTACGAAACCCAATAGTGGCATCCGAGCCTAGGTTTTATATGTTGATGTTATATGCACGAGTAGAACACAAATGAGTTGTGGGCGATATAAGTCATACTGCTTACCAGCATGTCATACTTTGGTTCGGCGGTATTGTTGGACGAAGCGGCCCGGACCGACATTACGCGTACGCTTACGCGAGACCGGTTCTCCCGATGTGCTTTGCACATAGGTGGCTTGCGGGTGACAGTTTCTCCAACTTTAGTTGAACCAAGTGTGGCTACGCCCGGTCCTTGCGAAGGTTAAAACAGCACCAACTTGACAAACTATCGTTGTGGTTTTGATGCGTAGGTAAGATTGGTTCTTGCTTAAGCCCGTAGCAGCCACATAAAACTTGCAACTACAAAGTATAGGACGTCTAACTTGTTTTTGCAGGGCATGTTGTGATGTGATATGGTCAAGACATGATGCTAAATTTTATTGTATGAGATGATCATGTTTTGTAACCGAGTTATCGGCAACTGGCAGGAGCCATATGGTTGTCGCTTTATTGTATGCAATGCAATCGCGCTGTAATGCTTTACTTTATCACTAAGAGGTAGCGATAGTCGTGGAAGCATAAGATTGGCGTGACAACAACGACGCTACGATGGAGATCAAGGTGTCGCGCCGGCGACGATGGTGATCAGGACGGTGCTTCGATGGAGATCACAAGCACAAGATGATGATGGCCATATCATATCACTTATATTGATTGCATGTGATGTTTATCTTTTATGCATCTTATCTTGCTTTGATTGACGGTAGCATTATAAGATGATCTCTCACTAATTATCAAGAAGTGTTCTCCCTGAGTATGCACCGTTGCGAAAGTTCTTCGTGCTGAGACACCACGTGATGATCGGGTGTGATAGGCTCTACGTTCAAATACAACGGGTGCAAAACAGTTGCACACGCGGAATACTCAGGTTATACTTGACGAGCCAAGCATATACAGATATGGCCTCGGAACACGGAGACCGAAAGGTCGAGCGTGAATCATATAGTAGATATGATCAACATAGTGATGTTCACCAATGAAACTACTCCATCTCACGTGATGATCGGACATGGTTTAGTTGATTTGGATCACGTAATCACTTAGAGGATTAGAGGGATGTCTATCTAAGTGGGAGTTCTTGAAGTAAATTAATTGAACCTAAATTTATCATGAAACTTAGTACCTGATAGTATCTTGCTTGTTTATGCTTGATTGTAGATAGATGGCTCGTGCTGTTGTTCCGTTGAATTTTAATGCGTTCCTTGAGAAAGCAAAGTTGAAAGATGATGGTAGCAATTACACGGACTGGGTCCGTAACTTGAGGATTATCCTCATTGCTGCACAGAAGAATTACGTCCTGGAAGCACCGCTGGGTGCCAGGCCTGCTGCTGGAGCAACATCAGATGTTATGAACGTCTGGCAGAACAAAACTGATGACTACATGATAGTTTAGTGTGCCATGCTTTACGGCTTAGAATCGGGACTTCAACGATGTTTTGAATGTCATGGAGCATATGAGATGTTCCAGGAGTTGAAGTTAATATTTCAAGCAAATGCCCGGATTGAGAGATATGAAGTCTCCAATAAGTTCTATAGCTGCAAGATGGAGGAGAACAGTTCTGTCAGTGAGCATATACTCAAAATGTCTGGGTATAATAATCACTTGATACAATTGGGAGTTAATCTTCCAGATGATTGCGTCATTGACAGAATTCTCCAATCACTGCCACCAAGCTACAAGAGCTTCGTGATGAACTACAATATGAAAGGGATGAATAAGACTATCCCCGAGCTCTTCGCAATGCTGAAAGCTGCGGAGGTAGAAATCAAGAAGGAGCATCAAGTGTTGATGGTCAACAAGACCACTAGTTTCAAGAAAAAGGGCAAAGGGAAGAAGAAGGGGAACTTCAAAAAGAACGGCAAGCAGGTTGCTGCTCAAGGGAAGAAACCCAACCCTGGACCTAAGCCTGAAACTGAGTGCTTCTACTGCAAGCAGACTGGTCACTGGAAGCGGAACTGCCCCAAGTATTTGGCGGATAAGAAGGATGGCAAGGTGAACAAAGGTATATGTGATATACATGTTATTGATGTGTACCTTACTAATGCGCGCAGTAGCACCTAGGTATTTGATACTGGTCCTGTTGCTAATATTTGCAACTCGAAACAGGGACTACGGATTAAGCGAAGATTGGCTAAGGACGAGGTGACGATGCGCGTGGGAAACGGTTCCAAAGTCGATGTGATCGCAGTCGGCACGCTACCTCTACATCTACCTTCGGATTAATATTAGACCTAAATAATTGTTATTTGGTGCCAGCGTTAAGCATGAACATTATATCTGGATCTTTTTTGATGCGAGACGGTTATTCATTTAAATCTGAGAATAATGGTTGTTCTATTTATATGAGTAATATCTTTTATGGTCATGCACCCTTAAAGAGTGGTCTATTTTTATTGAATCTCGATAGTAGTGACACACATATTCATAGTGTTGAAGCCAAAAGATGCAGAGTTGATAATGATAGTGCAACTTATTTGTGGCACTGCCGTTTAGGTTATATCGGTGAAAAGCGCATGAAGAAACTCCATACTGATGGACTTTTGGAACCACTTGATTATGAATCACTTGGTACTTGCGAACCATGCCTCATGGGCAAGATGACTAAAACACCGTTCTTCGGTACTATGGACAGAGCAACAGATTTGTCGGAAATCATACATACAGATGTATGTGGCCCGATGAATATTGAGGCTCATGGCGGATATCGTTATTTTCTCACCTTCACAGATGACTTAAGCAGATATTGGTATATCTACTTAATGAAACATAAGTCTGAAACGTTTGAAAAGTTCAAAGAATTTCAGAGTGAAGTTGAAAATCATCGTAAGAAAAAAAAGTTTCTACGATCTGATCTAGAGGAGAATATTTGAGTTACGAGTTTGGTGTACATTTGAAACAATGCGGAATAGTTTTGCAACTCACGCCACCCGGAACACCACAGCGTAATGGTGTGTCCGAACATCGTAATCGTACCTTACTAGATATGGTGCGATCTATGATGTCTCTTACTGATTTACCGCTATCGTTTTGGGGATACGCTCTAGAGACCGCGCGGGGGGTTAAGAGTTCGCCAACCTTTACCGAGCATTTGTCGTTGCGGCTCTCAGTAATGGTATCGGGGGGTTAAGAGTTCGCCAACCTTTACCGAGCATTTGTCGTTGCGGCTCTCAGTAATGGTATGAGACCTAGATCTAGGTTTTACATATTTTCCAAGAGAAACGCTTCGCAAAGGATAAACCACACTCGGAAATGGCAAACATATCGAGAGCGGTGCTCGTAAATGACACTCCTCCCTCATCCAATCAAGGCGTACGCATGCCACAAGGACATCACAAATGATTCCCCATGCCGTTACCCGGCATGATTTCATGTGTCGCCTTGTTGATCCGCAATTCCCGGCGATGAAACCCTAGCAGAGCAATGTCAGGACCGGATTTTCGGGATATTAATTTCCCAGAAAATGGCCCTTGTGCTCACCAGCGCCAGGATTACTATTAGCTGATGAGGCACCAACTTGATACAGAAACTCCAAGCAAAATACAAGATATGTAGTACAAGACCATTCTAGCCTATGAGTACAACAAATGGTTTCTAGTGGTTGATGGCAGAAGCGTTTTGCGGATCATCGGCGTCTATGGGACTCCATTTCCCACAGGAACAGCTAACCTAGATAACTCCTATCTTCACGAGGCTGCTATCACCATTGTGTAGGTTCCGGGGTTGTCGTCGCGACGCTCCAATAAAGTTATTATTTATTTCCTTAGAATCATGATAAATGTTTATTATTAATGCTAGAATTGTATTAACCGGAAACATAATACATGTGTGAATACATAGACAAACAAAGTGTCACTAGTATGCCTCTACTTGACTAGCTCGTTAATCAAAGATGGTTATGTTTCCTAACCATGAACAATGAGTTGTTATTTGATTAACGGGATCACATCATTAAGAGAATGATCTGATTGACATGACCCATTCCATTAGCTTAGCACCCGATCGTTTAGTATGTTGCTATTGCTTTCTTCATGACTTATACATGTTCCTATAACTATGAGATTATGCAACTCCCGTTTACCGGAGGAACACTTTGGGTACTACCAAACGTCACAACGTAACTGGGTGATTATAAAGGAGTACTACAGGTGTCTCCAAAGGTACATGTTGGGTTGGCGTATTTCGAGATTAGGTTTGTCACTCCGATTGTCGGAGAGGTATCTCTGGGCCCTCTCGGTAATGCACATCACTTAAGCCTTGCAAGCATTGCAACTAATGAGTTAGTTGCGGATGATGTATTACAGAACGAGTAAAGAGACTTGCCGGTAACGAGATTGAACTAGGTATTGGATACCGACGATCGAATCTCGGGCAAGTAACATACCGATGACAAAGGGAACAACGTATGTTGTTATGCGGTCTGACCGATAAAGATCTTCGTAGAATATGTAGGAGCCAATATGGGCATCCAGGTCCCGCTATTGGTTATTGACCGGAGACGTGTCTCGGTCATGTCTACATTGTTCTCGAACCCGTAGGGTCCGCACGCTTAAGGTTACGATGACAGTTATATTATGAGTTTATGCATTTTGATGTACCGAAGGTTGTTCGGAGTCCCGGATGTGATCACGGACATGACGAGGAGTCTCGAAATGGTCGAGACATAAAGATTGATATATTGGAAGCCTATGTTTGGATATCGGAAGTGTTCCGGGTGAAATCGGGATTTTACCGGAGTACCGGGAGGTTACCGGAACCCCCCGGGAGCTATATGGGCCTTAGTGGGCCTTAGTGGAAAAGAGAAGGGGCTGCCCAAGATGGGCTGCGCGCCTCCCTCCCCCTAGTCCTATTAGGACAAGGAGAGGTGGCCGGCCCCCTCTCTCTTTTCCCCCTCCGCGAATCCTATTCCAACTAGGATTGGGGGGGGAATCCTACTCCCAGAGGGAGTAGGACTCTCCTGGCGCGCCACACCTTGGCCGGCCAGCCTCCCCCCTCTACTCCTTTATATACTGAGGCAGAGGCACCCCAGAAAGGCACAAGTTGATCCACGTGATCTATTCCTTAGCCGTGTGCGGTGCCCCCAGCCACCATAGTCCTCGATAATACTGTAGCAGAGTTTAGGCGTAGCCGTGCTGCTGTAGTGCATCAAGATCGTCACCACGCCGTCGTGCTGACGGTACTCTTCCCCGACACTTTGCTGCATCGGAGTCCGGGGATCGTCATCGAGCTGAACGTGTGCTCGAACTCGGAGGTGCCGTAGTTTCGGTGCTTGATCGGTTGGATCGTGAAGACGTACGACTACTTCCTCTACGTTGCGTCAACGCTTCCGCAGTCGGTCTGCGTGGGTACGTAGACATCACTCTCCCCTCTCGTTGCTATGCATCACATGATCTTGCGTGTGCGTAGGCATTTTTTTGAAATTACTACGAAACCCAACAGTGGCATCCGAGCCTAGGTTATTTATGTTGATGTTATATGCACGAGTAGAACACAAGTGAGTTGTGGGCGATATAAGTCATACTGCCTACCAGCATGTCATACTTTGGTTCGGCGGCATTGTTGGACGAGACGACCCGGACCAACATTACGCGTACGCTTACGCGAGACCGGTTCCCCCGACGTGCTTTGCACATAGGTGGCTTGCGGGCGACTGTCTCTCCAACTTTAGTTGAACCGAGTATGGCTACGCCCGGTCCTTGCGAAGGTTAAAACGGAGTCTATTTGACAAACTATCGTTGTGGTTTTGATGCGTAGGTGAGATTGGTTCTTGCTTAAGCCCGTAGCAGCCACGTAAAACTTGCAACAACAAAGTAGAGGACGTCTAACTTGTTTTTGCAGGGCATGTTGTGATGTGATATGGTCAAGACATGATGCTGAATTTTATTGTATGAGATGATCATGTTTTGTAACCGAGTTATCGGCAACTGGCAGGAGCCTTATGGTTGTCGTTTTATTGTATGCAATGCAATCGCGATGTAATGCTTTACTTTATCACTAAGCGGTAGCGATAGTCGTAGAAGCACAAGCTTGGCGAGACGACAACGATGCTACGATGGAGATCAAGGTGTCACGCCGGTGACGATGGTGATCACGACGGTGCTTCGGAGATGGAGATCACAAGCACAAGATGATGATGGCCATATCATATCACTTATATTGATTGCATGTGATGTTTATCCTTTTATGCATCTTATCTTGCTTTGATTGACGGTAGCATTATAAGATGATCTCTCACTAAATTATCAAGAAGTGTTCTCCCTGAGTATGCACCGTTGCGAAAGTTCTTCGTGCTGAGACACCACGTGATGATCGGGTGTGATAGGTTCTACGTTCAAATACAACGGGTGCAAAACAGTTGCACACGCGGAATACTCAGGTTATACTTGACGAGCCAAGCATATACAGATATGGCCTCGGAACACGGAGACCGAAAGGTCGAGCGTGAATCATATAGTAGATATGATCAACATAACGATGTTCACCATTGAAAACTACTCCATCTCACGTGATGATCGGTTATGGTTTAGTTGATTTGGATCACGTAATCACTTAGAGGATTAGAGGGATGTCTATCTAAGTGGGAGTTCTTTAATTAATTTGATTAACTGAACTTAAATTTATCATGAAACTTAGTACCTGATTAGTATCTTGCTTGTTTATGTTTGATTGTAGATAGATGGCTCGTGCTGTTGTTCCGTTGAATTTTAATGCGTTCCTTGAGAAAGCAAAGTTGAAAGATGATGGTAGCAATTACACGGACTGGGTCCGTAACTTGAGGATTATCCTCATTGCTGCACAGAAGAATTACGTCCTGGAAGCACCGCTGGGTGCCAGCCTGCTGCAGGAGCAACACCGATGTTATGAATGTCTGGCAGAGCAAAGCTGATGACTACTCGATAGTTCAGTGTGCCATGCTTTACGGCTTAGAATCGGACTTCAACGACGTTTTGAACGTCATGGAGCATATGAGATGTTCCAGGAGTTGAAGTTAATATTTCAAGCAAATGCCCGGATTGAGAGATATGAAGTCTCCAATAAGTTCTATAGCTGCAAGATGGAGGAGAACAGTTCTGTCAGTGAGCATATACTCAAAATGTCTGGGTATAATAATCACTTGATTCAATTGGGAGTTAATCTTCCAGATGATTGCGTCATTGACAGAATTCTTCAATCACTGCCACCAAGCTACAAGAGCTTCGTGATGAACTATAATATGCAAGGGATGAACAAGACTATTCCCGAGCTCTTCGCAATGCTGAAAGCTGCGGAGGTAGAAATCAAGAAGGAGCATCAAGTGTTGATGGTCAACAAGACCACTAGTTTCAAGAAAAAGGGCAAAGGGAAGAAGAAGGGGAACTTCAAAAAGAACGGCAAGCAAGTTGCTACTCAAGAGAAGAAACCCAAACCTGGACCTAAGCCTGAAACTGAGTGCTTCTATTGCAAGCAGACTGGTCACTGGAAGCGGAACTGCCCCAAGTATTTGGCGGATAAGAAGGATGGCAAGGTGAACAAAGGTATATGTGATATACATGTTATTGATGTGTACCTTACTAATGCTCGCAGTAGCACCTGGGTATTTGATACTGGTTCTGTTGCTAATATTTGCAACTCGAAACAGGGACTACGGATCAAGCGAAGATTGGTTAAGGACGAGGTGACGATGCGCGTGGGAAACGGTTCCAAAGTCGATGTGATCGCAGTCGGCACGCTACCTCTACATCTACCTTCGGGATTAGTATTAGACCTAAATAATTGTTATTTGGTGCCAGCGTTAAGCATGAACATTATATCTGGATCTTGTTTGATGCGAGACGGTTATTCATTTAAATCAGAGAATAATGGTTGTTCTATTTATATGAGTAATATCTTTTATGGTCATGCACCCTTGAAGAGTGGTCTATTCTTGTTGAATCTCGATAGTAGTAACACACATATTCATAATGTTGAAGCCAAAAGATGCAGAGTTGATAATGAGAGTGCAACTTATTTGTGGCACTGCCGTTTAGGTCATATCGGTGTAAAGCGCATGAAGAAACTCCATACTGATGGACTTTTGGAACCACTTGATTATGAATCACTTGGTACTTGCGAACCGTGCCTCATGGGCAAGATGACCAAAACACCGTTCTCCGGTACTATGGAGAGAGCAACAGATTTGTTGGAAATCATACATACAGATGTATGTGGTCCGATGAATATTGAGGCTCGTGGCGGATATCGTTATTTTCTCACCTTCACAGATGATTTAAGCAGATATGGGTATATCTACTTAATGAAACATAAGTCTGAAACATTTGAAAAGTTCAAGAATTTCAGAGTGAAGTTGAAAATCATCGTAACAAGAAAATAAAGTTTCTACGATCTGATCGTGGAGGAGAATATTTGAGTTACGAGTTTGGTGTACATTTGAAAAATTGTGGAATAGTTTCGCAACTCACGCCACCCGGAACACCTCAGCGTAATGGTGTGTCCGAACGTCGTAATCGTACTTTACTGGATATGGTGCGATCTATGATGTCTCTTACTGATTTACCGCTATCGTTTTGGGGATACGCTCTAGAGACGGCCGCATTCACGTTAAATAGGGCACCATCAAAATCCGTTGAGACGACGCCTTATGAACTGTGGTTTGGCAAGAAACCAAAGTTGTCGTTTCTGAAAGTTTGGGGCTGCGATGCTTATGTGAAAAAGCTTCAACCTGATAAGCTCGAACCCAAATCGGAGAAATGTGTCTTCATAGGATATCCAAAGGAAACTATTGGATACACCTTCTATCACAGATCCGAAGGCAAGACTTTTGTTGCTAAATTCGGAAACTTTCTAGAGAAGGAGTTTCTCTCGAAAGAAGTGAGTGGGAGGAAAGTAGAACTTGACGAGGTAACTGTACCTGCTCCCTTATTGGAAAGTAGACATCACAGAAAATTGTTTCTGTGACACCTACACCAGTTAGTGAGGAAGCAATGATAATGATCATGAAACTTCAGAACAAGATACTACTGAACCTCGTAGATCAACTAGAGTAAGATCCGCACCAGAGTGGTACGGTAATCCATTCTGGAAGTCATGCTACTAGATCATGATGAACCTACGAACTATGAAGAAGCGATGGTGAGCCCAGATTCCGCAAAGTGGCTTGAAGCCATGAAATCTGAGATGGGATCCATGTATGAGAACAAAGTATGGACTTTGGTTGACTTGCCCGATGATCGGCAAGCAATTGAGAATAAATGGATCTTCAAGAAGAAGACTGACGCTGACGGTAATATTACTGTCTACAAAGCTCGACTTGTCGCAAAAGGTTTTCGGCAAGTTCAAGGGATTGACTACGATGAGACCTTCTCACCCGTAGCGATGCTTAAGTCTGTCCGAATCATGTTAGCAATTGCCGCATTTTATGATTATGAAATTTGGCAGATGGATGTCAAAACTGCATTCCTGAATGGATTTCTGGAAGAAGAGTTGTGTATGATGCAACCTGAAGGTTTTGTCGATCCAAAGGGAGCTAACAAAGTGTGCAAGCTCCAGCGATCCATTTATGGACTGGTGCAAGCCTCTCGGAGTTGGAATAACATTTTGATAGTGTGATCAAAGCATTTGGTTTTATACAGACTTTTGGAGAAGCCTGTATTTACAAGAGAAAAGTGAGTGGGAGCTCTGTAGCATTTCTGAATTATATGTGGATGATATTGTTGATTGGAAATGATATAGAATTTCTGGATAGCATAAAGGATACTGAATAAGAGTTTTTCAATGAAAGACCTCGGTGAAGCTGCTTACATATTGGGCATCAAGATCTATAGAGATAGATCAAGACGCTTAATTGGACTTTCACAAAGCACATACCTTGACAAAGTTTTGAAGAAGTTCAAAATGGATCAAGCAAAGAAAGGGTTCTTGCCTGTGTTACAAGGTGTGAAGTTGAGTAAGACTCAATGCCCGACCACTGCAGAAGATAGAGAGAAAATGAAAGATGTTCCCTATGCTTCAGCCATAGGCTCTATAATGAATGCAATGCTGTGTACCAGACCTGATGTGTGCCTTGCTATAAGTCTAGCAGGGAGGTACCAAAGTAATCCAGGAGTGGATCACTGGACAGCGGTCAAGAACATCCTGAAATACCTGAAAAGGACTAAGGATATGCTTCTCGTATATGGAGGTGACAAAGAGCTCGTCGTAAATGGTTACGTTGATGCAAGCTTTGACACTGATCCGGATGATTCTAAATCGCAAACCGGATACGTGTTTACATTGAACGGTGGAGCTGTCAGTTGGTGCAGTTCTAAACAAAGCGTTGTGGCGGGATCTACATGTGAAGCGGAGTACATAGCTGCTTCGGAAGCAGCAAATGAAGGAGTCTGGATGAAGGAGTTCATATCCGATCTAGGTGTCATACCTAGTGCATCGGGTCCAATGAAAATCTTTTGTGACAATACTGGTGCTATGCCTTGGAAGGAATTCCAGATTTCACAAGAGAACCAAGCACATCAAGAGACGCTTCAATTCCATCCGGGATCTAGTCCAGGTGGAGACATAGAAATTTGCAAGATACATACGGATCTAAATGTTGCAGACCCGTTGACTAAGCCTCTTCCACGAGCAAAACATGATCAGCACCAAGGCTCCATGGGTGTTAGAATCATTACTGTGTAATCTAGATTATTGACTCTAGTGCAAGTGGGAGACTGAAGGAAATATGCCCTAGAGGCAATAATAAAGTTATTATATTTCCTTATATCATGATAAATGTTTATTATTCATGCTAGAATTGTATTAACCGGAAACATAATACATGTGTGAATACATAGACAAAAAGTGTCACTAGTATGCCTCTACTTGACTAGCTCGTTAATCAAAGATGGTTATGTTTCCTAACCATGACAATGAGTTGTTATTTGATTAACGGGATCACATCATTAGAGAATGATCTGATTAACATGACCCATTCCATTAGCTTAGCACCCGATCGTTTAGTATGTTGCTATTGCTTTCTTCATGACTTATACATGTTCCTATAACTATGAGATTATGCAACTCCCGTTTACCGGAGGAACACTTTGGGTACTACCAAACGTCACAACGTAACTGGGTGATTATAAAGGACTACTAAGGTGTCTCCAAAGTTACATGTTGGGTTGGCGTATTTCGAGATTAGGATTTGTCACTCCGATTGTCGGAGAGGTATCTCTGGGCCCTCTCGGTAATGCACATCACTTAAGCCTTGCAAGCATTGCAACTAATGAGTTAGTTGTGAGATGATGTATTACGAACGAGTAAAGAGACTTGCGGTAACGAGATTGAACTAGGTATTGGAATACCGACGATCGAATCTCGGGCAAGTAACATACCGATGACAAAGGGAACAACGTATGTTGTTATTCCGTCTGACCGATAAAGATCTTCGTAGAATATGTAGGAGCCAATATGGGCATCCAGGTCCCGCTATTGGTTATTGACCGGAGACGTGTCTCGGTCATGTCTACATTGTTCTCGAACCCGTAGGGTCCGCACGCTTAAGGTTACGATGACAGTTATATTATGAGTTTATGCATTTTGATGTACCGAAGGTTGTTCGGAGTCCCGGATGTGATCACGGACATGACGAGGAGTCTCGAAATGGTCGAGACATAAAGATTGATATATTGGAAGCCTATGTTTGGATATCGGAAGTGTTCCGGGTGAAATCGGGATTTTACCGGAGTACCGGGAGGTTACCGGAACCCCCCGGGAGCTATATGGGCCTTAGTGGGCCTTAGTGGAAAAGAGAAGGGGCTGCCCAAGATGGGCTGCGCGCCTCCCTCCCTCCCCTAGTCCTATTAGGACAAGGAGAGGTGGCCGGCCCCCCCTCTCTCTTTTCCCCCTCCGCGAATCCTATTCCAACTAGGATTGGGGGGGGGGGGAATCCTACTCCCAGAGGGAGTAGGACTCTCCTGGCGCGCCACACCTGGCCGGCCAGCCTCCCCCCCTCTAGTCCTTTATATACGGAGGCAGGGGCACCCCAGAAACACAGAAGTTGATCCTCGTGATCTATTCCTTAGCCGTGTGCGGCGCCCCCAGCCACCATAGTCCTCGATAATACTGTAGCGGAGTTTAGGCGAAGCCCTGCTGCTGTAGTACATCAGATCGTCACCACACCGTCGTGCTTGACGGATCTCTTCCCCGACACCTTTGCGTATCGGGAGTCCGATCGTCATCGAGCTGAACGTGTGCTCGAAATCGGAGGTTGCTCGGTGCTTGATCGGTCGGATCGTGGAAGACGTACGACTACCATCAACCAAAACGCTTCCGTTGTCGATCTACTAGGTATGTAGGATCACACTCTCCCTCGTTGCTATGCATCACATGAATCTTGCATGTGCGTAGGAATTTTTTTGAAATTACTACGAAACCCAACAGCGGATTTTTTTTTGAAATTACTACGAAACCCAACAGCTACCGCCCTTGCCTCCCAGCGTTGGCTAGCTCTGGCCACGGCGCCTGTGTGCGGGTGAGAGCACAGCGGCTGGCTGTGCTCTGCCACATACGGCCGGCCCTTGTTAATTAGCAGTAGGTTTAGTTAGGGCTATTTCAGTGCTAAGATTAGTCTAGTGGTAGATGACATGTAGGACCCCCTCTTTAAATAAGTTAGATTTATTTATTTGTTTAGGTAAATAGTCTATGACATGTGGGCCACACATGTCCTTTTGACTAGTCAAATTGACTTAGTCAACTCGTATTAAACAATTTTAGAAATTTCAGAAAATGCAACAAACTTTGATAAATCATATAAAATAAATCGTAACTCAGATGAAAATAATTTATATATGAAAGTTGCTCAGAATTTCGAGACGAATCCGGATACGCAGTTCGTTCGTCCGCCATACGTACCAAGCATAGTGAACCTGCAACCTTTCACCTCCGGTCCGTTTGTCCGAAAACACGAAACACCGAGAAAACTTTTCCGGTTGTTTTCCCCCTTCACCGGTATCACCTATCCTCGCATTAGCTCACCCCTGAGACCGCGTATTGCCTTGTTATATTTTGTGATTCTATTGTTTGCTCTGTTATTTATTTGTTTCCCCTTCGTTGCTTCTTTTCGGTAGACTCCGGTACCGCGATAGACACCGAGACCATTGATGCTTTGGTGTTCGACTACGTCTACGCTTCCGAAGATTCCTTTCATCTACAGAGCTTCCAGGCAAGCCCCCCTTTGATCAACCAGATATCGCCTACTCTCCTCTATACTGCTTGCATTAGAGTAGTGTAGCATGTTACTGCTTTCCGTTAATCCTATTTGGATGCATAGTCTGTCATTGTTGCTACAACTGTTGATACCTTACCTGCAATCCTAAATGCTTAGTACAGGATGCTAGTTTACCATCAGTGGCCCTACATTCTTGTCCATCTGCCATGCTATACTATCAATCCGTGATCACTCGGGAGGTGGTCACGGGTATATACTTATACATGATATATGATACTTGTGGTGACAAAAGACGGGTCGGCTCGAGGAGTACCCGCGGTTGATTCACAAATTGGGGGCTGGAAGGACATACTTTCCCGACATCCCTCTATGTGGATCTTTGTGGCGAAGCGACAGGGCAGGTTGAGACCACCTAGGAGAGAGGTGGGCCTGGCCCTAGTCGGCGTTCGCGGTTATTTCAAGATAACACGTTTAACGAGATCTTGGTATTTGATCTGAGTCTGGCCACTGGCCTATACGCACTAACCATCTACGCGAGGACAGTTATGGGCACTCGACGTCGTGGTATCAGCCAAAGCCTTCGTGATGTCAGCGACTGAGCGGCGCGTGCCGGGTTGGACTGGAACGCTTGCTCTTGTATAAGGGAGACTAGGTCTGCTCACCGGCCACGTACGCAACGTGCAGGTGTGCAATGGGCATGGGCCCATACCCCTGCGCCATAGGATTTAGACCAGCGTGCGGACCTCTCTGTTGTGCCTAGGTAGGGCTGAGACGTGTTGATCTTCCGAGGCCGGGCATGACCCAGAAAAGTGTGTCCGGACAAAGGGGATCGAGCATGTTGTGAAATGTGGTGCACACCTGCAGGGAAGTTAATCTATTCGAATAGCCGTGATCTTCGGTAACAGGACGACTTGGAGTTGTACCTTGACCTTATGACAACTAGAACCGGATACTGAATAAAACACACCCTTCCAAGTGCCAGATACTACCCGGTGATCGCTCTCTAACAGGGTGACGAGGGGAGCATCGCCTGGTAGGATTATGCTACACGATGCTATTTGGTGAACTTACTATCTACTCTCTTCTTCTGCTGCAAGATGGAGGTTACCAGAAGCGTAGTCTTCGAAAGGACTAGCTATCCTCCCCTTATTCCGGCATTCTATAGTTCAGTCCACATATGATACCCTTATTCCATTTGATACCAATGCATACATATGTAGTGTAGCTCCTTGCTTGCGAGTACTTAGGATGAGTACTCGCGGTTGCTTTGCTCCCTCTTTTTCCTCTTTTTATAACCAATTGCTGCGACCAGACGATGGAGCCCAGGAGCCAGATGCCACTGTCGATGACGACTACTACTACTCGGGAGGTGCCTACTACTACGTGCAGCCCGCTGACGACGACCAGGAGTAGTTTAGGAGGATCCCAGGCAGGAGGCATGCGCCTCTTTCAATCTGTATCCCAATTTGTGCTAGCCTTTTTAAGGAAAACATGTTTAACTTATGTTTGTACTCAGATATTGTTGCTTCCGCTGACTCGTCTATGATCGAGCTCTTGTATTCGAGCCCTCGAGGCCCCTGGCTTGTAATATGATGCTTGTATGACTTATTTTATTTGTAGAGTTGTGTTGTGATATCTTCCCGTGAGTCCCTGATTTTCATCGTACACGTTTGCGTGTATGATTAGTGTACGATTGTGTAGCGACCAGACCTCAAACGGTCCAATCTCTGTGCTCAGGTGTCATCCCTGGATCAGTAATGCTGACACCACACAGTACTTGAAGGATTTATAATAGAGCAGCAATCACACACTTATTACATCGAGTGTCTCAGAAGAGAACTTATTACAATAAATATGGCTTAAGGCCATCTAATAACGATAATAGCGGAAGGCTTGGAAGATAAGTGAGAACATCAACTCCAACGGCATCACTGAGTATAGAACCACGACCTAAAAGCACCTTACTCGTCGTCTAAAAAGTCTGCAACATGAACGTTGCAGCCTGAAATGGGTCAGCACATGGAATATGCTGGCAAAGTAACACATAGAGAGCAATGAAAGAATAATGCTATACTACATGCATATTTGGCTGGTGGAAAGCTCTATGGTTACAGTTTTGCGTAAAGCCAATTTTTCCCTACTACAAAGGAATATGTTTTATTTAACTATCATGGTGGTTGTTAAACATTGAGAGTGTAGACACCCTCTCAATCCCAATTAAGCATCAACATTAAAAACCCAACAAATTAATTAGAGTAACATGATGAGATTCACATGATAATCCAAGTACTAGATACTCAAGATGTCCATAACCGGGGACATGGCTAACCATGATTAGTTTATACACTCTGCAGAGGTTTGCGCACTTTTCCCCACAAGACCCGATCTCCTCCGTTGGGATTCTCGCACTACAAGGTGTTCGAGAAACGGATGACCGAGACATAGTCTTTCAGAAGCGCTCACACCTTACGAACGGGTAGACCATTACACCTACTTTCCCCTACATTTGCTAGTCTACCACTTTAAGAGTTCGCACAACTTAGTCAACTATGCTAGAGCCCATAGTAGCTTGTGGCTGCACACGGAAGTTTCTAGTATGAATAATCTCATGATCCCTTTGAGCCTGGGTGGCGGTCCAAAAGAAAACAGGCAATCGCTAGAATACCCAGGTGCCTCAATCCACCCAGATGTGTGTTTAAGTTGCCACCTTAGTTAAACCATTAATTTAACAAAATCACATCTATCATGAATTTCACTCACCCAATCCACACCTACTAGCATAGCATGGCATAAGAAAACGTAGAAGTAACTCCCAAAGGTTTGATAACAAAACAGGTGATAGGTACTACCTAATCTACTTTCCAAACCCACAATTTAATTAGATCCTAATCATGCAATGTGTGAGAATTGATCTAATGCAATAAAACTGCGTAGTAGGAGGTATGATCAAAGTGTTACTTGCCTTGCTGATGATCCGTGAAACCTAGCGATTCAAAGTAGCAAGCGGCGCACTCCGGGTACTCTATCACAAACAAACAAGCATACAATAAGTACTCAACAAATGCACAGGTAAAACTCGAATAAGAGATCTAACCAGAAAGTTCAACTTAAGAACTCCGGTTGGCAAAAAGAATAAAAACGAACGAAGCAACGAAAGACAAACGGCAAAAGAAACAGGCTTCGTTTACTATTCTGTATCTAGGTAAAATTTTATGGAGGCAAAAACTTGTTTGAGTTGGTTAAACGAAAAGAGGGTTTCGAGACGAAACTCCAGGCACTTGAATCGCCTGATTCCGATAAACGAGTGAAAAGTTATACTAAAATGAAAATCGGATCAGGACTCGCGATCAGAAAAATCGCGGATTTAATCCAAGAATAAGAAAAATGACGAACAGATTAACGAATGAACGTTTGTTATCTGGATCTAAACAAAGAACGCGATCGTTAAAACAAACGAACGGGCAAACGCTCGCTAATTAACTAAACTGAGAAAAAAAACCGATCTATCTAAAAAACAAATCTAAAAAAACCGAAAAAATCCCGGTGAAAACCTAACGTTTTCTAAAAAAACCAGGGCAGCTCGACCTCGTCGGCGGCGAACTCCGAAGGCGGCGGGGCGGCGGCGGTGGCTAGGGTTTGCGGGCGGGGCGCGGCTTGGGCTGGGGCGGCCCGGGGCGGCGCTATATAAAGCCCCCCCGGCCAGGCGGAGTCCTGGCCGGACACGGCCCAAGGTCGGTTCGGACTCTTTTTTTTAATGATTACACTCAGAAAAAAAACAAAAGGAATACTAAACCGACTCCAAAAATTCCGAAATAAATTTTCCCCGGCTTCTAAATTCAAGCCGCAGAGGATGAAAATTTATTTGGGGCCTAAATGCAATTTTGAAAAACACGCATTTTTCCTAAATTCAAATAAAATAGCACATAAAACCAAGATAAAATCTTATTCGATTTTATTATTGAATCCTCAATATTTCTTTATTTTGGGAAAGTCATTTTATTCCCTCTCTCATATTTTGATAATAGAAATAATTGAAGATAAAATAAATAAAATCAAATGATCCTATTTTCAAAATTTGAGAAAGCTCAAATATGAAAATAACGAAATCCCCAACTCTCTCCGAGGGTCCTTGAGTTGCGTAGAATTTTCTAGGATCAACCAAAATGCAAATAAAATATGATATGCAATGATCATCTATTTGTATAACATTCCAAATTGAAAATTTGGGATGTTACAAACCTACCCCCCTTAAGATGAATCTCGCCCTCGAGATTCGGGTTGGCTAGAAAATAGGTGAGGGTGGTCCTTCAGCAATTCTTCCTCTCGTTCCCAGGTGGCTTCATCCTTCGTGTGGTGGCTCCGCTGAACTTTGCAAAACTTGATAACCTTGTTGCGGGTGACTCGGCTGGCATACTCAAGAATCTTGATTGGTTTCTCCTCATAGGTCAAATCACTGTCCAACTGAATCACTTCCAGCTGCACTGTATCTCCCAGCGGTATATCAGCCATCTCTGCGTGGCACTTCTTTAACTAGGAAACGTGGAACACGTCGTGAACTCCTAACACTCCTTCAGGCAATTCCAACTTATAAGCTACATCTCCCATACGCTCCAAAACCTTGTATGGTCCTACAAAACGTGGCGCTAACTTTCCCTTAACTCCAAAACGCTTAACTCCTCGAAATGGAGATACTCGAAGATAAACTCGGTCTCCGACTTCGTAAACTGTCTCCTTGCATTTAGAATTTGTGTAGCTCTTCTGCCTGGAGTGGGCTACCTTGAGCCTATCGCGAATCAATTTTTACTTTCTGTTCAGACTCTTTAATCACATCCGGTCCAAACAACTGACGGTCTCCAACTTCATCCCATGACAATGGTGTTCTGCACCTCCTCCCGTACAAGGCTTCGAAAGGGGCCATCTTCAAACTGGATTGATAATTGTTGTTATAAGAGAACTCCGCATACGGCAAATTGTCGTCCCAACTAGATCCGTAATCTAGCACACAAGCTCTCAGCATATCCTCCAAAATCTGATTGACTCTTTCGGTCTGTCCATCTGTCTGCGGATGGAAAGTTGTACTGAACTCTAGCCTGGTACCCAAAGTTTCATGCAACTGATTCCAGAACTTTGAGGTAAACTGGGTTCCTCTATCTGATACAATGCTCCTTGGAACTCCATGCAGACATACGATCCTGGTCATGTATATCTTTGCCAATTTAGCACTAGTGTAGGTAGTCTTCACTGGGATGAAATGAGCTACCTTCGTCAAATGATCGACTACAACCCATATTGAGTCATAGCCTGAACGTGTTCTGGGCAATCCTGTGATAAAATCCATGCCTAACTTATCCCACTTCCATTCGGGTATTGGCAATGGCTGTAGCAATCCCGCTGGCTTCTGATCCTCTGCATTTACTCTCTGACATACATCACAAACTGCTTCATACTCCGCAATATCCTTCTTCATTCCGGTCCACCAGAAAGTATCCTTCAAATCCAAATACATCTTGGTATTTCCTGGGTGAATCGAATATGGTGAATCATGGGCCTCTTGCAAAATCAACTTCCTGATCTCCAAATCATTAGGCACATAAACACGGTCTTCAAACCATAAGGTATCGTGCTCATCCTCATGAAATCCTTTAGCTTTTCCGTTGCTTATTTTCTCCTTAATAGAAGCAATCTCCTTGTTAGTCTTCTGAGTTTCTCTGATCTTATCCATCAAAGTAGACTGAATCTCCAATGCTGCTACATAGCCTCTCGAAACTATCTCCAAACATAGATCACGAAGATCCTCGGCTAACTCCCTTGGTACATCTCCCGTCATTAGGGTGTTGACATGGCTTTTACGACTCAACGCATCTGCTACTACGTTAGCCTTTCCGGGATGATAATGCAATCTCATATCATAATCCTTGATGAGCTCCAACCATCTCCTTTGCCTAAGATTTAACTCCTTCTACGTGAAAATATACTTCAAACTCTTGTGATCCGTGTACACCTCACAATGGTTTCCAATGAGAAAATGTCTCCAAGTCTTCAATGCATGCACTACGGCTGCTAACTCCAAAGCATATGTGGCATAATTTAACTCATGAGCCTTCAGTTGTCATGAGGCATAGGAAACAACTCTTCCTTCCTGCATAAGCACTGCTCCAAGTCCTCGACGTGAAGCGTCGCAATACACCTCATAATCCTTGGTCTGATCCGGCAAAATCAATACAGGTGATGTAACCAAACGTTTCTTCAACTCCTGGAAACTGGGCTCACATTCCTCGGTCCATATGAACTTGGTATCCTTCTTCAACAACTATGTCATAGGCTTCGCAATCTTCGAGAAATTTTCAATGAATCTTCGGTAGTATCCTACAAGTCCAAGAAAACTCCGGATCTCTCCAACTGTTGTTAGAGCTTCCCAATTTGTCACAGTGTCAACCTTAGTGGTATCTACTGCTATACCTTCTCCAGATATAACGTGTCCGAGAAATCCAACTTCCTTCAACCAAAACTCACATTTGCTAAACTTGGCATATAACTGATGTTCTCTGAGCTTACCAAGTACCAAACGCAAATGCTCCTTATGTTCCTCTTCATTCTTCGAGTAAACCAGAATATCATCAATGAACACTACGACGAACTTATCCAAAAACTCCATAAATACTTTGTTCATCATGTTCATAAAATATGCAGGTGCCTTAGTCAGACCAAATGAGATAACGGTATACTCGTACAGCCCATACCTGGTGGTAAAAGCAGTCTTAGGTATATCCTGTTCTCGAATCTTCAACTGATGGTATCCTGATTGCAGATCGATCTTGGAAAATACCTTAGCTCCTTGCAATCGATCAAACAGATCATTGATCATCGGTAGTGGGTACTTGTTCCGGATGGTTACTTCATTCAATCCTCGATAATCCATAACCATCCTTAACGATCCATCCTTCTTCTCCACTAGAAGTACTGGCGATCCCCAAGGTGAAGAACTTGGGCGAATATATCCTTTATCCAGTAACTCCTTAATCTGCTTCTTAATCTCCTCCAAATCCTTTGCGGGCATCCTATATGGTCTCTTAGATATTGGCCCTGTGCCTGGCAAAAGCTCAATCAAAAACTCAATGTCTCTATCCGGTGGCATGCCTGGCAACTCTTCTGGAAATACATCAGGGAAATCCTTCACCACTGGTACTTCCTCCTGCAAAAAACCTGTTAACGAATTCACTTGAGTCCTTTTCGGCACATGCCGGGATACATACTTGATCCTTCTCCCTTCTAGGGTGGTAAGCAAAATTGACTTGCTGATGCAATCGATGTTTCCTCCATACATAGACATCCAATCCATACCCAGAATTACATCCAAACCTTGTGATTCCAAAATGATCAAATCCAAGGGAAACACATGCCTACCTATACTCAATGGCACTTGAAAACATCCTTTACTAGCCATATACTCCGCTCCTGGTGAGCTTACTAACATAGGTGTTCTAAGAACTTTAGTGGGCAGGTTATACTTATCCATAAATCCCCTTGATATGTATGAATGTGATGCACCAATATCGAAAAGAATGAGTGCAGTAAATGACTTAACCAAAAACTGACCGATTACTGCATCCGGCTGCTCTTCAACCTCCTCCACGTTAACATGGTTCACCTGTCCCCTATTGAAAGGGTTCGGCTTATTCCCAGAGCTTCCATTGCCATTTCCATTCTGGGATTCAGGACATTCATTGGCATAATGTCCGGTCTTCTGGCACTTAAAGCAAGTGACTTGGCTCAGGTCTCTCTTGGCTGGGGTTGATGGGTTGGTACAGTTCTGGCCGTTGCTTCCTCCACTCCCATTACCATTCTTGGTGCCGTTATGATTGTGCGAGCTACCTTCTCCATGAGTATGCTGAAAATGTCCTCCCGGTCTAGGGGTAAAACGTGGCTTCTGCTGAGCTCCTGAATTGTACTTCCCTTGTCCATACTTCCTCTTGCGATTTTCAATGTGCTGTTGCTTCCCTTCAATCATAAGAACACGATCTACCAACTCCTGGCAGTTGTTGAAGGTTGCTACCATCAACTGCATGCTCAACTCATTATTCATCCTTCCAGAAACTTCTCCTGCTTAGCTGCATCCGTAGCAACATCATCTGGAGCATAACGTGCTAGCTTACTAAAGTCCTCCACATACTGGCCAACTGTCCATCCTCCTTGGCGCAAGTTGCGAAACTCTCGCTTCTTCATGGCCATAGCTCCTGCTGAAACATGGGCAGTATGGAAAGCATGCTGAAACTGGTCCCATGTGATAGTGTCGATAGGGAAAGTGGCTATGAAATTCTCCCACCATGATGCTGCGGGTCCTTCAAGCTGATGTGCGGCAAACCTCACCTTTTCCGCATCTGTGCATCCTGCTGTGGTCAACTCCCTTGCTGTCTTGCGGAGCCAATCATCTGCTACTATCGGCTCGGTGCTACTGGAAAACACTGGCGGATTCAGCCTAAGAAAATGGTCTAAGTGATCAACAGGTGGTGGTGGTGGTGGGTTGTTGTTCTTGTTCCCCTGATTCTGATTCTGGACTAGCAACTGCATCAATGTGTTCTGCTGCTGGATCAACTGGGTGAGCTCCGGTGGGAAGGTAAATCCGAGGTCACGTCTCGGAGGCATCTGAGGGTTTAGAAAAGATGAGATTTAAGAATAGATAGGGGTTGTGACGCCTGAGGGAGTCCTGGATTAGGGGGTGTTCGGGTAGCCGGACAATACCTTCAGCCGGACTCCTTGACTATGAAGATCCAAGATTGAAGACTTCGTCCCGTGTCCGGATGGGACTTTCCTTGGTGTGGAAGGCAAGCTTGGCGATGCGGATATTCAAGATCTCCTACCATTGTAACCGACTCTATGTAACCCTAACCCTATCCGGTGTCTATATAAACCGGAGGGTTGTAGTCCGTAGGCAATCAACTCCATATACAACAATCATACCGTAGGCTAGCTTCTAGGGTTTAGCCTCCTTGATCTTGTGGTAGATCTACTCTTGTACTACCCATATCATCAATATTAATCAAGCAGGACGTAGGGTTTTACCTCCATCAAGAGGGCCCGAACCTGGGTAAAATATCGTGTTCCCTGCCTCCTGTTACCATCCGGCCTAGACGCATAGTTCGGGACCCCCTACCCGAGATCCGCCAGTTTTGACACCGACATTGGTGCTTTCATTGAGAGTTCCTCTGTGCCGTCACAATCAGGAAGGATGCCTCCTCCCGTCTTTAAAGAAGGCGCCGTTGCTAAGGGAGCCTTGGCTGTCGGCCAAACCCTCCGGCTAGGTGGTTTCCTCATGACTGCCTATTCGGCTGTTGCGCCGACGGTGACCTCTCGGGTCATCAAAAGCAACCTACACGTTAGCTCAGAGCTCGTCGAGAAGCTAGATCCAATGGAGCTCTCTTTCGTAAACGAGCTCTTGGATCGCATCGCCGCCCTGGGGGTCGCTACGGATTACGACCAGGTTGGGCTTAAACCCGATCTAAGAGAAATTAACTCTCCCCAAGTCACCCACCACGTTGCCGTGGTAGAGACGCTGTGCGGCGACCCTTCATCTATTTGAAGGACTAGCTACGTCCGAATTCCCGACCCCTCCAAGCCGGATACCCGCGGAGGGGGAGATATAACTCAAGACCTGAGCTTAGGATCAGGCAACGGGCCAGATTCACTGGACAACATCCAAGAATACGAACTTCAGAGTTCGGAAACTCTTCGGCATCCGAATCTTGGATTGGGTGAGGTTTCAGATTCAACGACACCCGCCCACCCAATCATAAGCAATCTCTCCCAAATCAGGCAGAGGCCCGAGGAAACAGTACATCATTACTGGGCCAGATTCCTCCTGGTTATGAACAGGATAAAGGATTGCCGCGAGGAAGACGCAATCTCAATTTTTTGCGGTAATTGCACGGACAAGGGAATCCTTAACGCCGTAAGTCGTCGTGATATCACATGCTTCGCTGACTTGGCGTCCATAGTACAAAAATACTGTGCGATGGAAAGCGCCTGGAAAACCGAAATAAATTTTTGGGATAATCCGGCCTTGAATAGTAATCCCGTCCGAACTAAGAGGGTGCATTATCACAGGACACCCGGGATAAACACCAAAAAGCCAAAACCCTCTACAGGGCATGGAACTATACTGGAAAGATGGCTTGATGGACCCTATAGAATTCACAGTACAGAGGACGCCACACCAACTCACAGCCTTAGAGCATGTTGGATACTCCGGCAGGTGGCCAAAATCGGCGAGGACCTCTTAATTCCGGAGGCCGCAGAAAGCCAGCCCAAGGACACCAGTACCGTTCTCACAGTCTTCGAGATTTTCGCATCAAACAATGTGCGAAAAAGAACACTCGTCAGCCTCGTCGAAGTCTATCAAGTTGCAACAATAAATCCATGGAGCGACACTGCCATTACCTTCAACGCAAGTGATGAACCTAGATTCCGAACAGCCCGAGCACCAGCCGCATCTGTCCTCAGTCCCATAGTGGACGGCTTTCGCCTCACCAAGGTGCTCATGGATGGAGGCAGCGGACTGAACCTCATTTATGAGGAAACCCTTCAAAAAATGGAAATAGACTGGAACCGCGTCGAGCGAAGCAGCACAACCTTTAGAGGAATAATCCCCAGTCGGGAAGCGCGCTGCACAGGAAAAATCACACTAGATGTGGTGTTCGGCACGCCGGATAATTACAGGTCCAAAGAAGTCACGTTTCAGGTGGCCCCGTTTAAGAGTGGATATCACGCTTTACTAGGGCGGGAAGCATCCACAATCTTCCAAGCAATACCCCATTACGGGTACATGAAGCTCAAGATTCCTGGGCCGAATGGAATTATCACTCTAGCTAGTGATCCGGACATAGCACTCCGTGCCGAAAACAAGACGGGCGCATTAGCCCTTGAGGCGCTATCTGAAGCCTTAGCGGCCGAGGAACTGACTGCGCTGCGCTACACGGTTAACAGGGATGATGTGATACTCGATAAGAGATCCAAATCCACATCCTTCAAACCAGCCGATGAAATAGTCAAATTCCAGGTCCATCCAACGGACCCCAATAAAACAGCTTCAATCGGGGCACGACTGAACCCTGATGCAGACGCCGCACTGCGAGAGTTCCTACGAGAGAACTGGGACATCTTCGCCTGGCACCCTTCAGACATGCCAGGGATCCCACGCAGGCTGGCCGAACACAGCTTAAATATCCTAAAAGGATTTAAACCTATCAAACAAGCCCTTCGGTGTTTTTCCGAACCCAAGAGACAGGCTATGGGAGAGGAGCTAGCCAAGCTATTGGAGGCCAGATTCATCATAGACATAAAACATCCGGACTGGCTAGCAAACCTGGTGATGGTACCAAAGAAGGACAAATCCCGGCGCCTGTGTGTCGATTTTTAAAGATCTTAACAAGGCTTGCCCAAAGGATCCCTTCCCCCTCCCCCGCATCGATCAAATTATCGATGCCACCGCAGGACACGATTTGTTGTGTTTCCTCGACGCATACTCCGGTTACCATCAAATCAAGATGGCAGAATCAGACCAAGCTGCAACAGCATTCATCACACCATACGGCCCATTCTGCTTCAACACAATGCCCTTCAGGCTGAAAAACGCCGGCGCAACATATCAACGCATGATCCAGACATGTCTGGCAAACCAGATCGGCAAAACAGTGGAGGCGTATGTGGATGATGTGGTCGTCAAATCAAGACATGTCGAATCCCTAGTAAACGACTTGAGGCTTACATTCGATAACCTCCGACAATATGACATCAAGCTCAACCCAGAAAAATGCGTCTTCGGCGTTCCAGCCGGAAAGCTCTTGGGCTTCATTGTATTCGATAGAGCAACTGAAGCAAACCCAGCCAAGATCCGAGCTTTGTCACAATTGGATGTCCCAAAGGACTTTAAACAAATACAAAAATTAACCGGGTGCGTGGCGTCTTTAAGCCGCTTCATCTCCCGCTTGGGAGAAAAGGCACTACCCCTTTATCGCCTCCTTCGGCGCATCAAACACTTCGAGTGGACGGATGCCGCCACGGCCGGACTTGATGAAATAAAAGCCATATTGGCAACAAACCCAGTCCCGGCCGCTCCAATCACCGGCGAACCAATGTTATTGTACATTGCAGCAACACACCAAGTTGTTAGCGCAGTGCTCGTTGTCGAGCGGGAAACGGACGGACACAAATTCCCCCTTCAAAGGCCGGTCTACTACGTGTCCACTGTCCTCACTCCATGCAAATCACGGTACCCGCATTATCAAAAGATTGCATACGCGGTATTCATGGCATCCCGGAAGCTACGACACTACTTTCAAGAGTGTTCCATAACAGTAGCCTTGGAAGTGCCACTAAACGATATTATCAACAACCGCGATGCAACGGGCCGGATTGCAAAATGGGCCATCGAGCTTCTCCCGTTCGATATAACCTATAAGCCACGGCGAGCTATTAAATCGCAAGTTTTGGCCGACTTCGTCGCAGAATGGACGGAGGCCGAGCTCCCTAAAGAGTACGGCACATATTCAAATTGGATTATGCATTTCGACGGCTCCAAAATGTTGGCCGAACTGGGGGCCGGCGTCGTCCTGACGTCCCCCACAAGAGACACAGTCCAATATGTGCTCCAAATCATGTACACAGATTCCAACAATGCAGCCGAATATGAGGCCCTCCTACATGGCCTCCGGATAGCAGTATCCATGGGTATCCAGCTCCTAGAGGTACACGGGGATTCAAACCTCGCGATATCCCAAATAAATGGAGACTTCGACGCCAAGGACCCAAAAATGGTAGCTTACCGCGACGCCGTCCTAAAAATGTCAGCTCAGTTCGAAGGGCTGGAGTTTCACCATATAGCCCGAGAAAACAATCAAGCGGCGGACGTCCTAGCACGCATCGGAGCAAAACGCGATGCAGCCCCGCCAACGTCTTTTTGGAAAGATTTTTCAAGCCATCCGTAGCATGGGAGGGGGAACCGCAAATAACAGCCCGAACCCAGCCGCACCACTCGACGCCGAACAATCTGACACAATTGGAGGCTCTGCCAACGAAATTACACCTTCAGCCCACGTAATAATGGCGGTTATCGCCCCATGGACAGAACCATTCCTAGCCTACCTTACTAGGCAGGAACTCCCCGAGGACCAAAACGAGGCCCGCTACATAGTGTGGCGATCTAAGGCCTACAGAGTCCATGAGGGAGAACTTTATAAGAAAAGCACTACCGGAGTCCTTCAAAGGTGCATCTCCGAAGAGGAAGGGCGGAACCTCCTGGCTGAAATTCATGCCGGACTCGGTGGTCACCACGCCGCTGCTCGGTCCCTCGTTAGCAAGGCTTTTCGTACAGGCTTTTACTGGCCGACGGCCCGAGCAGACGCTCAGGACCTAGTCCAACGATGCGCTGGTTGCCAACTTTTTGCCAACCAAAGCCATATGCCACCCACCGCACTCCAAACTATACCCATCACCTGGCCTTTTGCGGTCTGGGGGCTTGACATGGTCGGACCCCTTAAAGGTGGAACCCATAGGAAAAAATACTTACTGGTCATGGTGGATAAGTTCACCAAATGGATAGAAGCCAAGCCTGTTAAAACGGCCGAATCCGGACCTGTGATAGACTTCATATCCAGGGTTGTACACCGTTATGGCGTCCCCCACAGCATCATAACCGACAACGGTACAAATTTTACCGCCGACGAGGTAAAACTCTGGTGCAAAAACATGGGCATCAAGCTCGATTATGCTTCCGTCTATCACCCACAAACCAACGGCCAGGTCGAACGTGCAAATGGTCTTATCATGAGCGGCATCAAACCCAGACTGGTGCGGTCCCTCAAGGAATCTAACATGCACTGGGTAGAGGAGCTCGACTCCGTGCTATGGGGGCTGCGGACCACGCCAAATCGCACCACCGGGCACACACCATTTTGTATGGTGTACGGCGCAGAAGCAGTTCTGCCCTGCGACATAATTCATGACTCACCTAGAGTGCGCATGTACGAAGAAAGAGAAGCCGAGCTCGATCGGCAGGACAACTTGGACGCCTTGGAGGAGGAGCGCGATGTGGCAAAAGCCCGTTCCGCATTTTATCAACAGCAGGCCCAAAGATATCAAAGCAGAGAAGTACGGGCCAAAAATTACAATGTTGGCGAACTAGTTCTACGCCTGCCGGATAAGAAAAAGGACAAACTCAAGCCTAAGTGGGAAGGTCCATTCATAATCGACCAAGTCCTGACTGGTGGGGCGTACCGCCTGCGAGATGCGTCGAACAACCGACTCGAGCCGAACCCGTGGAACGCCACCCGTCTCCGAAGATTCTATGCCTAGCGCCGGACTCTGTGTTCGTCTCCTTCCTCTGTCCATCCCTTTTTGTATTTTTCTGTCTTACATTTATCTCCTTCGCATTTTTTTCTTTTCATAGCCCTTAAAGGCTCATCTAGTGACGCGCCACTCGCGCTCATTAAACCTGGGGGCTTCTTTAACAGAAGCTTACTTATACGGGCTTCACGCCCAACACATGCGTCAAACTTCCGCATGTACCTTTTTTCTTCACCATTATATGCATCGATATGACTTAAGTTTTGGCCAAGCTAGGTTGCCTGGCTCCTCTGCTTACCCCTATGTTCCCGATTGTTCGGCTAGGCGGTAAAGGGAGCACCTCTGCGATTGTTACTGCCGGGTCAGCCGGATGTGTACCTCAGACTGGGTGAAGCCGAAAGCTAGCATTCTTAAGGGAATATTCGGTCGGTGAAATAAAAGATGATCTTTTTACTCATTTTATGCGCCCCCAGATGCCTTTTTTTCTGCATCTCTTCACGCAGTCCAGACATGCACCTTAGGGCATGCCTCCCAGAGAAAGGAACCCTTAACGGAACTATTCTCTCTGGAAGATGTTTCTTACTAACCATGTAATATAACATAACTAGTTGGGCACTTGTCTGATAAAGCACTGATGACCCCTACGCCTGGTCTCCACGCATACCCCGGTTCTTATATAACCGCTAGGGTACTCGGACACACTCCGGACTGTCAGGTCCCGAGGTTGAAGCGAAAAGGTCGGCAATGACAAACGATCTACAATCCGGCTAGAAGGCATTACACATGTCAATTCAAAATTACACAGTCATTCTGACTGATTGTATTCCTCTTCTATACCATCTAACAAGCTGTCTAATTTACAGTCCTGATGGGAATACTTCGTGGCCAACTCTACTTGGCCGTATACTAAGCTTACAGGGATCTCCTTCCCGTCAGGCCCCACTGGTCCGACCTCGGCCATGTGGTTTGGGTCAGACTTCGTATATCGGGTCTTCACCATGGCCCAGGCCTCCCTACTGCCTTGTCGACAGGCCGATATCTTCCACAACTGGAAGTGCCGCCGAGCTCCCTTCAGCTTCTCCGCAAGCTCTCCAAGGTCCTCGGGCACGGAGTAGGCAGGCCATAAGGCTTGGGCAATATCCCGCATCGCCTACCGAATTCGCTCGTGCAGTTGCAAGAGTTCGGGAAGAAGGTCACCCATAGAACCGGGCATCTCCTCTGCAGGACGACCTGTGAGCATACCTACAGACATTACTCTGTTAGTCGACTTCCTCGCCGAACTCTTTTCTCAAAGTTCGTTCAAGCACTTACTAAAAATGCCGCGTCGAAGCCGCTGATTCTCCTTCGTGGAGTCCGACAGCTGGCCACGAACATCTTTAAGTTTGACGTCCAGCTTGGTGTTGGCATCCTGAAGATCATTCTTCTCTCGCCTCACCTTTGTCAAGGTACTCTCACCGGCCTTTAGCCGGCGTAAGAGTTGTTGCTTGTCCGGATCGAGTCCGGCGCCATCTGCAATATGATTTGTCAGATTTGCACCCACATCGCACAATACTAATCATTCGAAGTGTATCTTACCTGAGGGGGTCTCTTTGGGCTCCCCTGCTGCGGCTAGTGCGGCCTCTAGTTGGGCCTTGCACTTTTCCAGCTCCTGGGACAGTACGGTATTCTTCTCTGTAAGAAGCTACATATTAAATGATCCTTAAATCAGTTGCTCTAACTGCTTCAAGTCTCGGGGGCTACTGGCATATATATATATATATATATATATATATATATATATATATATATATTTAACCAAAATTTTCTTACCCGTATGTCTTTTACACACTGCTCCGTGGCTCTGGCTAAACCATTTTGAGCGGCACGGAGGTACGCATCTCCCGAATTAAAGGCATCTAAAGCCTCTTGGGAGAAACAAGCGTCGCGTAGAATTGTCCGGCGACGCCTGTGGTTCATGGCACTCTCCACTTCAGAATTTGTGGCAGACATCCTGTCCGCATCCTCTGTCGGAGGAGCGCCCGGTGCGCGCCTTGTGCTCACCTCCGCTTCCTGGCCAGACATTGGAGCCTGGCTGGTGGAGGCGCGATTGGCAACCTCTCCGGATGTAGTCCGGCGAGGTCTCTTCATTCTGAAGATAGCACGAACGTTAATATGCCCTGACAGAATAACTCCAGGGAAACAGAGGGTGCACTATACCTTTCCGCCGGCATCTCAGTCCGGACTTCATTCCTTTTTGCCCCACGGGGCCCTGCGGCCCCTCGTTGGCTAGCCGCTGCAGGTTCGGCCTCCTGCCTCAGAAATCTCCCCTGCAAAACATGGCTGTCGTTAGAAACACCGGGCTACGTGAGGGTGGAATCTCTTTCAAGGGAATAAGACCCCGGTTTCTGTCACCTGGGAGGCCAGGATTAACCCTGGGTAATCCGCCATAATGGCTACCAAGGTATTGTCCTTGCTTAGCTGATGGAACACCCTGTTGATAAGCTCCACCGATATGTCTGGATCCTCTTCGGAGTCCGGATTGAGGGACCGTTCTGGGTCCTCGGGCTGTGGAGGGCGGCTGCTTATATCCTTTACCTCCTGTCGCAGTTCCTGCATTGAAGTCGTTAGACTACCTATATAACCATGGGAGTATAAAACAAACGGGCAAGCGCAATTGTTCACTTACCCAACTTGGAGAATCCGGCCCGCGGGTTGACGCGGAGGAATTCCTCCTTTTCTCCCTTGTACAAAGAGGATAAGATCTTTACTAAGGCGGCGGCTGAGGCCGGCCCCTTACGACCATAACATGTGGCGTCATCCTCGCCGTTGAAATCCCACATGGGGTGGCCTCTATATTGAAGCGGCTGCACCCCCGGCATAATGCATGCGGCCATGACTCCAATCATGGTTAGTCCGGAATGAGCCAATAGTCTTATCTGGCCCATCAGGTAAAGGACGTCTCTGTCGCTTTCTCTCTGAGAGCTCCGCGGACGCCAGCTCAAGCGTTTCTTCAATGGAGCACTGTTGAACTCAGGGAGACCGACCCGGATAGGGTCCGGTAGCGGGATGTCATCTATATAAAACCATTCCGAAGGCCAGTCCTCGGACGCCTTCTTTGGGGTTCCGGATAGGTATCCGGTCCCGGCGATGCGCCATACTTCGGCTCCGCCCACTTGGTATATAGACCCCTCTTGAGAACGGGGCACCAGGCAGAATAACCTCTTCCACAGCGCGAAATGAGCCTCAATGCCTAAAAATAGCTCGCAAAGGGTGACAAAACCCGCAATATGCAATACAGAGGCGGGCGTGAGATTGTGCAGCTGGAGGCCGTAGAACTCCAGAAGCCCGCGGAGAAATGGATGAATTGGAAATCCCAGTCCCCTTATTAGATAGGGGACGAGGCACACCCGCTCTCCTTTAGAAGGATTGGGGGTGCTCTCCGCTTGTTTTCCGCCATTGTAGGTGGCGAGACCGGCTCGGACCGGGACCATGTATGCCTGAGGGAGAAATACCTTGGCCTGAAGCGACACTAACTCACTATGAGGGATGGTCCAACTCTCCCAGTCCCCGGGTTTGGGACCGGAAGGGCAAGGCGAGGAGCTGCGACGGTTTGTCATGTTGGAATGGACCATTGCTGGAAGCACTCTGATGATAACTCGCGGAAAGGAGAAGATGTTGTTTGGACCTAAATCCCCATTCCGTTAAATAGGCGGCTCGTTTATACGGCTAGGGGTGTGGGTGTAAAAACGCCCCGGCTTTTCGCATTCGTTTGACACGTGGAAGACGGCCATTATTGGGCGTGGAAGCCGAGGAGCACTACATTACAAAAATCGGACATTATTCCTACAGGTACACGAGATTTGGAGAAGAACCCGCCTTGCAATGCCGAACAATCTGCGCGCCGGACTCATTGTCATTGAAGCCTGGTTCGGGGGCTACTGAGGGAGTCCTGGATTAGGGGTTGTTCGGGTAGCCGAACTATACCTTCAGCCGGACTCCTGGACTATGAAGATACAAGATTGAAGACTTCGTCCCGTGTCCGGATGGGACTTTCATTGGCGTGGAAGGCAAGCTTGGCGATGCGGATATTCAAGATCTCCTGCCATTGTAACCGACTCTATGTAACCCTAACCCTATCCGGTGTCTATATAAACCGGAGGGTTGTAGTCCGTAGGCAATCAACTCCATATACAACAATCATACCGTAGGCTAGCTTCTAGGGTTTAGCCTCCTTGATCTCGTGGTAGATCTACTCTTGTACTACCCATATCATCAATATTAATCAAGCAGGACATAGGGTTTTACCTCCATCAAGAGGGCCCGAACCTGGGCAAAACATTGTGTTCCCTGCCTCCTGTTACCATCCGGCCTAGACGCACTGTTCGGGACCCCCTACCCGAGATCCGCCGGTTTTGACCCCGACAACGCCCTCGATTCAATCATACACTAATCATACACGCAAATGTGTATGATCAAGATCAAGGACTCACGGGAAGATATCACAACACAACTCTAGACACAAATTAAAATAATACAAGCTTTATATTACAAGCCAGGGCCTTGAGGGCTCGAATACATAAGCTCGAATACACAAGAGTCAGCGGAAGCAACAATATCTGAGAACAGACATAAGTTAGACAAGTTTGCCTTAAGAAGGCTAGCACAAAAGCAACAAAGATCGAAAAGGCAAGGCCTCCTGCCTGGGAGCCTCCTAACTACTCCAAGTCATCAGTGGCCGTCACATAGTAGTTGGCACCCTCGGGGTAGAAGCATTCATCAGTGGTGTCGTCTGGCTCCTGCGATCCGTCATCTGGTCGCAACAAACGGGTATGGGGGAGAAGAGGTAGCAAAGCAGCCGTGAGTACTCATCCAAAGTACTCGCAAGACTTACATCAGATCTAAACTAAGTATGCATCTGTATCAAAGGAAAAAGGGTTGTATCTGTGGACTAAACTGTAGAATGCCAGAAGAGAAGGGGAAAGCCTAGCCTATCGAAGACTAGCATCTTCAAGCATCTTGCAGCATCAGGAGAGGTAAGAGTAGGATAAAGTAAAGTGGTAGAGTTATCAACCTCGGCCAGAGATCCTTTCTCGACTCCCTGCGAGAAAGCAATCCCAGAGCTATACTATCCAGTTATCATCTCATATCCAAGTCTCATCTCCATGTCTCAGTTCTAGTTGTATCGATCGGGATACAACTCCAAGTGTCCGTTATCGTAGGACAGGCTATCGATAGATGTTTTCTTCCCTGCAGGGGTGCACCAACTAACCACCACGCTTGATTAACTCCGGTCGGACACACTTTCCTGGGTCATGCCCGGCCTCGGCCAAACAATACGCCGCAACCCGACCTAGGCTTAATAGAGAGGCCAGCACGCCGGACTAAACCTATGCCCCCAGGGGTCATGGGCCATCTCCTCGGGAACTCCTGCACGTTGCGAGTGCGGCCGGTGAGCAGACCTAGCTACCTCCTTCAACAAGACAGGCGCTTACGCAGTCCAACCCGGCGCGCGCCGCTCAGTCGCTGACGTCTATTAAGCTTTGGCTGATGCATACGACGCTGAAGGCCCATACTATGCCCACGTGATGGTTAGTGCTATCACGCCAGAGGCCCCTCAGATCAAATATCCAAATCGTAGTGGATTAGGAACGCGCGCTAACGAGCAGAGACTCACGATCGATGTGACCCCGTCACCCCATCTCGAGTACTTGCGGCAAGGGCTAAGAATGCCCGGCCACGCCTCGTAAGTATCTCGCGGGCACCTTCCAGGTCAACCCGACTCCACATCACTCGCTATTAAGCTCGTGCGGGTACCCCTCAGGGCCGACCCGTCTTTAGTAACATGGCTCAGTGCAAAGTCATAGTAACCATAGTAACTGTGTGTCTAACACCAAGGGAAAAACCCGAGGAATCACCCCCGATGAATTCCACTAGATGTAATCATCAAGGTGAACATAAGAGGAATCACCCTCGAGGTTCACACTTGAGGGGTTGCACGGCAGAGTCGTATCGGAAGTGGTTAAGGAGGAAATCACCCTCGATGACCACGACCGAATGACTACACTACAGGGTTAACATCATAAGTGCTGAAGAGGTTTCACCCTCGGCACTCGATAGTAACCCAGTAGTGTCGGGCAACTAAGGGGAAAGTGATGTGCGGTGTCGGGGCCTGGTCTTCGATCCCGTTGATCGGGTCTTCGATGATGAAGCAGGGGCAACTGGGACAAGGTGGGGGTCACTGATGTATCACTAACCAACCTATACTACGCAGTTTAGGATAAGCAGGTAAGGTACAACAACTAATACAAAAGCAGGCTATGCATCAGAATAGGAGCAACAATAACAGTAGCAAAATCTAATGCAAGCATGAGAGAATGGAATGGGTGATATCGGGATGATCAAAGGGGGGGCTTGCCTGGTTGCTCTGGCAAGGAGGGGACGTCGTCGACGTAGTCGATCATAGGGGCCACATCGGTCTCGGGGTTTACCAGAGAGAAGAGGGGGAAGATATAGTAAATATAAAGCAAGCATAGCATCACAAAGCATAACATGGCAATAAGCTGTGCCGGGTGTGACCTAACATATGGCTACACGATATAGGCGAAGGGGAAAGTCAACCGGGAATGTATTCCCGGTTCCGGACCTGTGTCAGACAGGTGACCAGTGGGGGAATGTTCCATGTTCAGATAGTTAGAGGCATCTGACAGGTAAACGGACCGCGCATTCGGATTCGTTGGATTTTTCTGAGCAACTTTCATATAGAAAACATTTCCATCCGAGTTACGGTTTAATTTCTATGAATTTTCAAAGTTTAAACAATATTCTGAAATTATTAAAATTAACGGAAAAGGAAAATTGCATCAGCATGACATCATAGTGACATCAGCAGTCAGCAGGGCGGCTGACCAGGTCAAACCTGGCATGTGGGTCCAGTGGGACCCACATGTCAGCCTCTGTTAGTTTAACAATGTATTAAACTAACTAAGCTAGCTTAATTAGCTAGTGGACCCCACATGTCATAGACTAATTAGCTAAACTAATTAGTTTTAATTATTAAAACATTTTAGTTAGAGAAAAAGCGGCGGGGCCCGCGTGTCAGTGGCTGGGGCCTGCCCAGTCAGCATAGTTGACCAGGTCAACTGGTCAACAGGGGGCCAGGCGCCCCACTGGCAGTGACCCAGGGGGTGGCCCCAGGTGTGCCAGCTCAGCGGTGGTGCCGGAGCTAGCTCCGGCGACAAAATCCGCGGCGGAGGGCGCGGCCGTGCGTCAGGATTCGCCATCCGACGGCCAAAAGGGGCGCGGGCGGGCGCGTTTGAACGGGGAGATCGTCCCACGTCGATCTAGAGTGATCCTAGGTGCGGGGGTGGCCGGAGTGGAGCTCAACGACGACCGCGGCGGCGCCGGAATACGGGCATCTCCGTAAACCACGCTACGAGCTGCCTTCTAGCTAACAAATGGCGCTAGTGGGCTCTACTGACCTCCAGCAACTTGACGGAGGCCACGGCTTGGCTCGGAGATGGACGGGGTGAGCGCAACAAGCTCGCGGACGAGGCCGCGTGCCGCAATGGCGACGGAGGCACCGCAAGCCATCTACGGTCCATGAGGAGGAACCAGAGGAAGGAGGAGGGTGCGGAGGCTTACGGCGCGGCACACGAAGGCCCTCGAGTGAACGGGAGCGCAGAGGGCAGGCGGAATCGATTGCGGCAGACGGCGGCGACCGAGGTTGGTGAAGAAGGCACGAGTGACGAAGGTGGCGCTCCATGGGCTCGATCTAGTGACGAGGACGAAGAAGTAGTCCACCGCGGACCTCCTGGACACCTCGGAGGGAGGAATGGGCGCCGGTGGCCGCGGTGGAGCGCGATGCACGACGGCGATGGCGCTCGGTGGCGGATGGGAAACGAGGGGGAGAAGGAGATCTGTAGGGGAGTGGGAGAGATGGAGAGGGCGATAGTGGAGAGCGGGGGAGAGGACCGAGGCATCTGGGGTCTTATCCCCTCATCGGGCGTCGCCGGCGAGGTGGTTGGACAGCGACGGGCGTGCTGTAGCGATTCGGGTCGCGGAACAGTGCGGGGGGGAGATGACCGGGGAGTGGGGAGTGTGCTGGCCAGCTGGAGTCGGCCGGCCCAGGTGGGCAGGGGGCTGTGGGCCGTCCGGCTGGCCGAGGTGGCCCGAGGCCCAAGGGGAGGCCAGGCCTCTCCCACCCCTTCTTTTTTTTCTTTTCCTTTTTCTTTTTATATTCAACAGCTTTTGCATTTTCTTTTCAGCCAATAATGACTTTGCAAAAAATTATGCCATTGGCCAAAACAATTTCAAAGAATTAAAGTGCACTGCCACAAAAAGGTTGGGAGGCTTTTGGAATAGTTCCCAATTTTATAAATTAAAAAGGGCATTTAATTTATTGCTTAGGTCACTGTTTTAAGTAGTTTAGGCCACTTAAACCCTTTGCAAAAATGTTGGTTCACCGCCAATATTAGTTTGGGAATATTTGGCACATGATGAACATTTTTGTTTTCATGTTTGAGCATTTTGAATTCCACACAAAATTTGAATTTGAATTCAACTGGAATTTGAAAGAGAGAGGAGACAAAGATGATCAAGCACTTGTTTAGCAAAATAATTAACTGAACCCCAGGGGTTACTGTAGCATCATTACACCGGGGTGTAACAACTCTCCTCCTCTAAAAGAAATTCTCGTCCCGAGAATTAAGAGGTAGAAGGGAACAGGTCGGGGTACTCAGCACGGAGGTTATCCTCGCGTTCCCAAGTGGCTTCATCTTTAGAATGATTTGACCATTGCACCTTGAGGAACTTGGTAACCTTCTGGCGTGTTCGACGTTCAGCTTCTTCAAGAATGCAGATCGGATGCTCTTTGTATGTGAGATCATCTTGCACTTCAATCAGTTCCGAATCCACTTCACGTTCCGGATCCTTGAAGCATCGACGAAGTTGCGACACATGGAAAACATCATGGACGTGAGAGAACTGAGGTGGTAACTCCAGTTGATAAGCCACCAGTCCACGACGGGCGAGGATGCGGAAGGGACCAATGTAGCGTGGAGCTAGCTTGCCCTTGACTCCGAACCGATGAGTGCCTCTCAAAGGAGTGACACGTAGATAAGCTTGTTCACCAGGTAGATAAGTTGAACCCAGTGTTTCCAGTCATAGTTTCTCTTCTGACGGGACTGGGCCACCTTGAGATTATCCCGGACAATGCGAACCTGCTATTCAGCTTGTTATATAATGTCTGGACTAATGAGCATCCGTTCCCCAGTTTCTGACCAATTCAGAGGGGTTCGGCACTTACGTCCATAAAGCACTTTGAAGGGTTCCATCTTCAAGCTGGCTTGATAACTGTTGTTATAAGAGAATTCTGCATAAGGGAGAGATTCTTCCCACTTCTTGCCAAAAGAAATAACACAAGCTCGAAGCATGTCTTCAAGAAGTTTGATTGACTCACTCGACCTGGCCTTGGGATTGGGGATGATAAGCAGTGCTCCAGGTAATATGAGTTCCCATTGCCTCTTGGAAACTATCCCAGAACTTAGAAGTGAAAATACTTCCGCGGTCTGAACTAATCTCCTTCGGAATGCCGTGGAGCGACACAATTCTGGAGATATACAAGTTTGCTAATTGACTAGCAGTGATAGTCTCCTTGACTAGTAGAAAGTGAGCAACCTTTGAGAATTGGTCGATGACGACAAAGATAGCATCATTACCTTTCTGAGACTTGGGAAGGCCAGTGACGAAGTCCATCTGAACCTTATCCCACTTCCATTCAGGAATCGGAAGCGGTTGTAGAAGTCCAGCTGGTTTCTGATGTTCTGCTTTGACGTGACGACAAACGTCACATTCTTCAATATATCGAGCAATGTCTTGCTTCATGTTAGACCACCAGTACTTCTGACGGATGTCTAGATACATCTTGGTACTTCCCGGATGAATAGAGAGAGGGGTATCATGCACTTATTTCATCACCTTCTCTGTCATAAGCTCGAACCGGGGTACGACAATGCGATCTCTGAAGTATGAGCATCTTTGGCTTTAGTAGACTTAATTGCTTTCAGCAGAGTTGGTTCCAGGACAAGGTTATTCAGAGAACCTTGTGGAACTAGTTGAAGTTTCAGCTTGCATAGCTCTTCATAAATGCGGGGTTGAGCTTTGAAGACCATGTGATTGTTGCAATAAGACTTACGGCTCAGGGCATCGGCCACTACATTAGCCTTGCCAGGTGTATAAGATATACCGCAGTTGTAGTCAGCAATAGCTTCCATCCATCTCTGCTGACGGAGGTTCAGATCTGGCTGAGTAAACATATACTTCAGACTCTGATGATCAGTGAACATCTCGCAACGATTACCGAGAAGGTACTGTCTCCATAGTTTCAGTGCATAGATAACCGCAGCAAGCTCAAGGTCATGAACTGGGTAGTTCTCTTCATGAGGACGCACTTGACGAGAGGCATAAGCAATCACTCTGCGCTCTTGCATTAGGACACAACCTAATCCTTGACGTGAAGCGTCGCAATAGATGACAAAGTCCTTGCGAGAATCAGGGGGAGCAAGCACTGGGGCAGATGTCAGCTTGTCTTTGAGTGCCTGGAAACTTTCCTGACATTTGTCTGTCCAATCGAACTTAACGCCTTTGTGAAGCAGATTGGTCAGTGGGTTGGCAATCTTGGAGAAGTTCTCGACAAAGTGGAAACAATAGTTGGCAAGACCGAGAAAGCTTCTGACTTGCTTGACAGTCTTCGGAGGGGTCCAGTCAAGAATAGCCTGAACACGCTCTGGGTTGACGGCAATACCATCCTTGGAGATGACATGCCCAAGGTAGGTGACTCCGGGTAACCAAAATTCGCACTTGGAATACTTAGCATAAACTTTATGTTCTCGAAGCTTCTCTAGAATAAGTCCGAGATGTTCAGCATGTTCTTCTTTGTTCTTCGAATATACCAGGATATCATCCAGATAGACTACGACGAACTTCTCGAGGTAATCCATGAATATGTAGTTCATCAGACGAGAGAATTGAAGGAAATATGCCCTAGAGGCAATAATTAAGTTATTATTTATTTCCTTATTTCATGCTAAATGTTTATTATTCATGCTAGAATTGTATTAACCGGAAACATAATACATGTGTGAATACATAGACAAACAAAGTGTCACTAGTATGCCTCTACTTGACTAGCTCGTTAATCGAAGATGGTTATGTTTCCTAACCATAGACATGTGTTGTCATTTGATTAACGAGATCACATCATTAGGAGAATGATGTGATTGACATGACCCATTCCATTAGCTTAGCACCCGATCGTTTAGTATGTTGCTATTGCTTTCTTCATGACTTATACATGTTCCTATGACTATGAGATTATGCAACTCCCGTTTGCCGGAGGAACACTTTGTGTGCTACCAAACGTCACAACGTAACTCGGTGATTATAAAGGAGCTCTATAGGTGTCTCCAAAGGTACATGTTGGGTTGGCGTATTTCAAGATTAGGATTTGTCACTCCGATTGTCGGAGAGGTATCTCTGGGCCCTCTCGGTAATGCACATCACATAAGCCTTGCAAGCATTGCAACTAATGAGTTAGTTGTGAGATGATGTATTACGAAACGAGTAAAGAGACTTGCCGGTAACGAGATTGAACTAGGTATTAAGATACCGACGATCGAATCTCGCGCAAGTAACATACCGATGACAAAGGGAACACCGTATGTTGTTATGCGGTCTGACCGATAAAGATCTTCGTAGAATATGTGGGAGCCAATATGAGCATCCAGGTTCCGCTATTGGTTATTGACCGGAGACAAGTCTCGTTCATGTCTATATTGTTCTCGAACCCGTAGGGTCCGCACGCTTAAGGTTTCGATGAAGTTATATTATGAGTTTATGAGTTTTGATGTACCGAAGGAGTTCGGAGTCCCAGATGAGATCGGGGACATGACGAGGAGTCTCGAAATGGTCGAGATGTAAAGATCGATATATTGGACGACTATATTCGGACATCGGAAAGGTTCCGAGTGATTCGGATATTTTCGGAGGTACCGGGGAGTTACGGGAATACGAGGAAGAAGCAATGGGCCTTAGTGGGAAGGACCAGGAGGTGGCGCGCGCCCCTCCCAAGCCTAGTCTGAATTGGACAAGGGGTTTGGGGCGCGGCCCCTCTCTCCCTTCCTTCCCCTCTTCCCCCCTTCCCCCCTTCTCCTAGTTGGACTAGGAAAGGAGGAAACCTACTCCAACTAGGAGGAGGAATCCTACTCCCTGGCGCGCCTCTCCTAGGGCCGGCCTCCTCCCCCTTGCTCCTTTATATACGGGGGCAAGGGGGCACCTCTAGACACACAAGTTGATATCCAAGATCGTTCTCTTAGCCGTGTGCGGTGCCCCCTTCCACCATAGTCCTCGATAATATTGTAGTGGTGCTTAGGCGAAGCCCTGCAACAGTAGAACATCAAGATCGTCACCACGCCGTCGTGTTGAGGAACTCTTCCCCGACACTTTGCTGGATCGGAGTCCGGGGATCGTCATCGAGCTGAACATGTGCTAAAACTCGGAGGTGCCGTAGTTTCGATACTTGATCGGTCGGGCCGTGAAGACGTACGACTACATCAACTGCGTTGTTCTAACACTTCCGCTGTCGGTCTACGAGGGTACGTAGATCACACTCTCCCCTCTCGTTGCTATGCATCACCATGATCCTGCGTGTGCGTAGGAATTTTTTTGAAATTACTATGTTCCCCAACAGTGGCATCCGATCCTAGGTTTTATCCGTTGATGTAATATGCACGAGTAGAACACAAGTGAGTTGTGGGCGATATAAGTCGTACTGCTTACCAGCATGTGATACTTTGAATCAGCGGTATTGTTGGACGAAGCGGCCCGGACCGACATCACGCGTACGCTTACGCGAGACCGGTTTTCCCGACGTGCTTTGCACAAAGGTGGCTAGCGGGTGTCAGTTTCTCCAACTTTAGTTGAACCGAGTGTGGCTACGCCTTGTCCTTGCGAAGGTTAAAACAGCACCAACTTGACAAACTATCGTTGTGGTTTTGATGCGTAGGTAAGAACGGTTCTTGCTAAGCCCGTAGCAGCCATGTAAAACTTGCAACAACAAAGTAGAGGACGTCTAACTTGTTTTTGCAGGGCATGTTGTGATGTGATATGGTCAAGACATGATACTAAATTTTATTGTATGAGATGATCATGTTTTGTAACTGAGTTATCGGCAACTGGCAGGAGCCATATGGTTGTCGCTTTATTGTATGCAATGCAATTGCGCTGTAATGCTTTACTTTATCACTAAGCGGTAGCGATAGTCGTGGAAGCATAAGATTGGCGAGACGACAATGATGCTACGATGATGATCAAGGTGTCGCACCGATGACGATGGTGATCATGACGGTGCTTCAAAGATGGAGATCACAAGCACAAGATGATGATGGCCATATCATATCACTTATATTGATTGCATGTGATGTTTATCTTTTATACAGCTTATCTTGCTTTGATTGACGGTAGCATTTTAAGATGATCTCTCACTAATTATCAAGAAGTGTTCTCCCTGAGTATGCACCGTTGCGAAAGTTCTTCGTGCTGAGACACCACGTGATGATCGGTGTGATAGGCTCTACGTTCAAATACAACGGGTGCAAAACAGTTGCACACGCGGAATACTCAGGTTATACTTGATGAGCCAAGCATATACAGATATGGCCTCGGAAGACGGAGACCGAAAGGTCGAGCGTGAATCATATAGTAGATATGATCAACATAGTGATGTTCACCATTGAAACTACTCCATCTCACGTGATGATCGGACATGGTTTAGTTGATTTGGATCACGTGATCACTTAGAGGATTAGAGGGATGTCTATCTAAGTGGGAGTTCTTAAGTAATATGATTAATTGAACTTTAATTTATCATGAACTTAGTCCTGGTAGTATTAACATATCTATGTTGTAGATCAATAGATCGCGTTTAGCTCCCTTGTTTTATCTTTGATATGTTCCTAGAGAAAATTGTGTTGAAAGATGTTAGTAGCAATGATACGGATTGGATCCGTGATCTGAGGTTTATCCTCATTGCTGCACAGAAGAATTATGTCCTTGATGCACCGCTAGGTGACAGACCTATTGCAGGAGCAGATGCAGACGTTATGAACGTTTAGCTAGCTCAATATGATGACTACTTGATAGTTTAGTGCACCATGCTTAACGGCTTAGAATCGGGACTTCAAAGACGTTTTGAACGTCATGGACCATATGAGATGTTCCAGGAGTTGAAGTTAATATTTCAAGCAAATACCCGAGTTGAGAGATATGAAGTTTCCAACAAGTTCTATAGCTAAAAGATGGAGGAGAATCGCTCAACAAGTGAGCATGTGCTCAGATTGTCTGAGTACTACAATCGCTTGAATCATGTGGGAGTTAATCTTCCAGATAAGATAGTGATTGACAGAATTCTCTAGTCACCATCACCAAGTTAGTGGAACTTCGTGATGAACTAAAATATGCAAGGGATAACGGATACAATGGCCAAGCTCTTCATGATGCTAAAATCGACGAAGGTAGAAATCAAGAAAAACATCAAGTGTTGATGGTTGACAAGACCACTAGTTTCAAGAAAACGACAAAGGGAAGAAAGGGAACTTCAAGAAGAACGGCAAGCAAGTTGCTGCTCAAGTGAAGAAGCCCAAGTCTGGTCCTAAGCCTGAGACTAAGTGCTTCTACTGCAAAGGGACTGATCAGTGGAAGCGGAACTGCCCCAAGTATTTGGCGGATAAGAAGGATGACAAAGTGAACAAAGGTATATTTGATATACATGTTATTGATGTGTGCTTTACTAGTGTTTATAGCAACCCCTCAGTATTTGATACTAGTTCAGTTGCTAAGATTAGTAACTCGAAACGGGAGTTGCAGAATAAAAAGAAACTAGTTAAGGGTGAAGTGACGATGTGTGTTGGAAGTGGTTCCAAGATTGATATGATCATCATCGCACACTCCCTATACTTTTGGGATTAGTGTTGAACCTAAATAAGTGTTATTTGGTGTTTGCGTTGAGCATGAATATGATTTGATCATGTTTATTGTAATACGGTTATTCATTTAAGTAAGAGAATAAATTGTTGTTCTGCTTACATGAATAAAACCTTATATGGTTACACACCCAATGAAAATAGTTCGTTGGATCTCGATCATAGTGATACACATAATCATAATATTGAAACCAAAAGATGCAAAGTTAATAATGATGGTGCAACTTATTTGTGGCACTGCCGTTTAGGTCATATTGGTGTAAAGCGCATGAAGAAACTCCATGCTAATGGGCTTTTTGGAATCACTTGATTATGAATCAGTTGATGCTTGCGAACCATGCCTCATGGGCAAGATGACTAAGACTCCATTCTCCAGAACAATGGAGCGAGCAAATGATTTGTTGGAAATCATACATACTGATGTATGTGGTCCGATGAATATTGAGGCTCGAGGCAGGTATCATTATTTTCTGATCTTCACAGATGATTTGAGCAGATATGACTATATCTACTTGATGAAACACAAGTCTGAAACATTTGAAAAGTTCAAAGAATTTCAGAGTGAAGTGAAGAATCATCGTAACAAAAATAAAAGTTTCTACGATATGATCGCAGAAGTAAAATATTTGAGTTACGAGTTTGGCCTTCAGTTAAAAACAATGTGAAATAGTTTCACTAATCACGCCACCTGGAACACCACAGCATAATGGTGTGTCCGAACGTCATAACCGTACTTTATTAGATATGGTGCGATCTATGATGTCTCTTACCGATCTACCACTATCGTTTTGGGGTTATGCATTAGAGACAGCTACATTCACGTTAAATAGGGCACCATCTAAATCCGTTGAGATGACACCATATGAACTATGATTTAGCAAGAAACCTAGGCTGTCGTTTCTTAAAGTTTGAGGTTGCAATGCTTATGTGAAAAAGTTTCAACTTGATAAGCTCAAACCTAAATCGGAGAAGTGCGTCTTCATAGGATATCCAAACGAAACTATTGTATACACCTTCTATCACAGATCCGAAGGCAAGACTTATGTTGCTAAATTCGGAAACTTTCTAGAGAAGGAGTTTCTCTCAAAAGAAGTGAGTGGGAGGAAAGTAGAACTTGATGAGGTAACTGTACCTGCTCCCTTATTGAAAAGTAGTTCATCACAGAAATCTGTTCCTGTGACTGAGGAAGCTAAGGATAATGATCATGTAACTTCAGATCAAGTTACTACCGAACCTCGTAGGTAAACCAGAGTGAGATCCGCACCAGAGTGGTACAGTAATCCTGTTCTGGAGGTCATGTTACTTGACCATGACGAACCTACGAACTATGAGGAAGCAATGATGAGCCCAGATTCCGCGAAATGGCTTGAGGCCATGAAATCTGAGATGGGATCCATGTATGAGAACAAAGTATGGACTTTGGTTGACGTGCCCGATGATCGGCAAGCCATTGAGATTAAATGGATCTTCAAGAGGAAGACGGACACTGATAGTAGTGTTACTATCTACAAAGCTAGACTTATCGAAAAAGGTTTTTGACAAAGTTCAAGATGTTGACTACGATGAGATTTTCTCACTCGTATCGATGCTTAAAGTCTATCTGAATCATGTTAGCAATTGCCGCATTTTATGAAATCTGGCAAATGGATAACAAAACTGCAATCCTTAATGGATTTCTTAAAGAAGAGTTGTATATGATGCAACCAGAAGGTTTTGTCAATCCTAAAGGTGTTAACAAAAAATGTGCAACCTCCAGCGATCCATCTATGGACTAGTACAAGCATCTCGGAGTTGGAATATAAGCTTTGATGAGTTGATCAAAGCATATAGTTTTATACAGACTTGTGGTGAAGCCTGTATTTACAAGAAAGTGAAGTGGGAGCACTACATCATTTCTGATAAGTATATGTGAGTGACATATTGTTGATCAGAAATAATGTAGAATTATTCTGTAAAGCATAAAGAAGTGTTTGAAAGGAGTTTTTCAAAGAAAGACCTCGGTGAAGCTGCTTACATATTGAGCATCAAGATCTATAGAGATAGATCAAGACGCTTGATAAGTTTTTTCAATGAGTACATACCTTGACAAGATTTTCAAGTAGTTCAAAATGGAACAGTCAAAGAAAGAGTTCTTGCCTATGTTACAAGGTGTGAAATTGAGTAAGACTCAAAGCCCGACCACGGCAGAAAATAGAAAGAGAATGAAAGTCATTCCCTATGCCTCAGCCATAGGTTCTATAAAGTATGCCATGCTACGAACCAGATCTATCGTATACCCTACACTGATTTTGGCAAGGGAGTACAATAGTGATCTAGGAGTAGATCACTGGACATCGGTAAAAATTATCCTTAGTGGAATAAGGAAATGTTTCTCGATTATGGAGGTGACAAAAGGTTCGTCGTAAAAGGATTACGTCGATACAAGTTTTTGGCACTGATCCGGATGACTCTAAGTCTTCATCTGGATACATATTGAAAGTGGGAGCAATTAGTTAAAGGAGCTTCATGCAGAGCATTGTAGACATAGAAATTTGCAAAATACATACGGATCTGAATTTTGGCAGACTCGTTGACTAAGCTTCTCTCACAGGCAAAACATGATCACACCTTAGTACTCTTTGGGTGTTAATCACATATAGATGTGAACTAGATTACTGACTCTAGCAAACCCTTTGAGTGTTGGTCACATGACGATGTGAACTATGGGTGTTAATCACATGGTGATGTGAACTATTGATGTTAAACCACATGGTGATGTGATCTAGATTATTGACTCTAGTGCAAGTGGGAGACTGAAGGAAATATGCCCTAGAGGCAATAATAAAGTTATTATTTATTTCCTTATTTCATGATAAATGTTTATTATTCATGCTAGAATTGTATTAACCGGAAACATAATACATGTGTGAATACATAGACAAACAAAGTGTCACTAGTATGCCTCTACATGACTAGCTCGTTAATCGAAAATGGTTATGTTTCCTAACCATGAACAAAGAGTTGTTATTTGATTAACGGGATCACATCATTAGGTGAATTATCTGATTGACATGACCCATTCCATTAGCTTAGCACCCGATCGTTTAGTATGTTGCTATTGCTTTCTTCATGACTTATACATGTTCCTATGACTATGAGATTATGCAACTCCCGTTTGCCGGAGGAACACTTTGTGTGCTACCAAACGTCACAACGTAACTGGGTGATTATAAAGGAGCTCTACAGGTGTCTCCAAAGGTACATGTTGGGTTGGCGTATTTCAAGATTAGGATTTGTCACTCCGATTTTCGGAGAGGTATCTCTGGGCCCTCTCGGTAATGCACATCACATAAGCCTTGCAAGCATTGCAACTAATGACTTAGTTGTGAGATGATGTATTACAAAATGAGTAAAGAGACTTGCCGGTAACGAGACTGAACTTGGTATTAAGATACCGACGATCGAATCTCGGGCAAGTAACATACCGATGACAAAGGGAACACCGTATGATGTTATGCGGTCTGACCGATAAAGATCTTCGTAGAATATGTGGGAGCCAATATGAGCATCCAGGTTCCGCTATTGGTTATTGACCGGAGACATGTCTCAGTCATGTCTACATTGTTCTTGAACCCGTAGGGTCCGCACGCTTAAGGTTTCGATGACAGTTATATTATGAGTTTATGAGTTTTGATGTACCGAAGGAGTTCGGAGTCCCGGATGAGATTGGGATATAACGAGGAGTCTCGAAATGGTCAAGACGTAAAGATCGATATATTGGACGACTATATTCGGACATCGGAAAGGTTCCGAGTGATTCGGATATTTTCGGAGGTACCGGGGAGTTACGGGAATACGAGGAAGAAGCAATGGGCCTTAATGGGCCTTAGTGGGAAGGACCAGGAGGTGGCGCGCGCCCCTCCCAAGCCCAGTACGAATTGGACAAGGGTTTGGGGCGCGGCCCCTCTCTCCCTTCCTTCCCCTCTTCCCCCCTTTCCCCCCTTCTCCTAGTTGGACTAGGAAAGGAGGAAACCTACTCCAACTAGGAGTAGGAATCCTACTCCCTGGCGCGCCTCTCCTAGGGCCGGCCTCCTCCCCCTTGCTCCTTTATATACGGGGGCAAGGGGGAACCTCTAGACACACAAGTTGATCTCCAAGATCGTTCTCTTAGCCGTGTGCGGTGCCCCCTTCCACCATAGTCCTCGATAATATTGTAGTGGTGCTTAGGCGAAGCCCTGCAACAGTAGAAGATCAAGATCGTCACCGTGCCGTCGTGCTGACGGAACTCTTCCCCGAAACTTTGCTGGATCGGAGTCCGGGGATCGTCATCGAGCTGAATGTGTGCTAAAACTTGGAGGTGCCGTAGTTTCGGTGCTTGATCGGTCGGGCCGTGAAGATGTACAACTACATCAACCGCGTTGTGCTAACGCTTCCGCTGTCGGTCTACGAGGGTACGTAGATCACACTCTCCCCTCTCATTGCTATGCATCACCATGATCTTGCGTGTGCGTAGGAAATTTTTTGAAATTACTATGTTCCCCAACAAGAATGTGGTTGGAGCATTGGTCAAGCCAAAAGACATGACGGTGTACTCGTAAGAACCATAACGAGTCACGAATGCGGTCTTTGGAATATCCTCTTCATGAACACGGATCTGGTGGTAACCCAACCTCAAGTCGAGTTTGGAGAATATTGATGAACCAGCAAGTTGATCATACAGATCATTGATCCAAGGAAGCGGATATTTGTTCTGAATTGTAGCTTGGTTGATAGGACGATAGTCTTGTACCAAACGATTCGTTCCATCCTTCTTTTTTACAAAGAGAGAAGGTGCTCCCCAAGCTGAGGAACTTGGACGAATGAAACCACTGCGAAGAGATTTGTCGATTCCCTCCTTAAGTTCAAGGAGTTCATGAGGCGGCATTTTGTAGGGTCGTTTGGCAATAGGAACGGTGCCTGGTTTCAAATCGATGACGAACTCGACAGCCCGGGCAGGGGGTATTCCTGGAAGTTCTTCTGGAAAGACATCTAGGAAGTCGCGAACAACTGGAATCTTTTCAATTCCCTCAAGAGGTGCTGCGTTCGACGCATTCAAAGCATAAAGTCGAGCTTCAGCGTTTTGAACCAGACGAGTATTGTAGCTTACTATCTCATCTGAAGGGTGTAGAAGGTGGACGGTTTTAGTTGCACAAACGATAGAAGCCATATGTGCTTTCAACCAATCCATTCCTAGAATGAGGTCAATATTGGAAGACTTCAGAATAATGGGAGAGGTATGGAACTCTAATCCTTCAATCTCAATGATGACGTTGTGGCTAACCATGGTGGTTCGACATTGGCCCGCGGGGGTGTTTACCACCAATGGAATGTGCATCTCTTCATATTTAATGCCATGCCTGAATGCAAAATCATCTGACATGAATGAATGCGATGCTCCTGAATCGAATAAAACAGAAGCCGGTACTGAATTAACGAGAAGAGTACCCATCACAGTGGCAGGCTGATCTTGTGCTTCATTCAGATCAACATGATTAGCCTGACCACGACCATAAGGTCTGGCATTGTTGTTATGGGGCTGATTGTTACGACCAGTTGAAGGCAGAGCCAGCTGATTCTGATTCTGAGGGCATTTCCTGGAACGGTGACCTGGAAGGCCACACTTGAAAAGCAGACCATCATTGGGGGTGGGAGCAGAAGCTTGGGGTGGTACAACCCGAAGGGGCTGCCTCTGCGGTGGACGAGGCAGACGAGGTGCGGCATAGGTCTGTCTTGGTGCAGGTGCAGCTGGACGATACATGCTGTGGGGAATCCATATCCGACGCTTCTGTGTTTACGGGCCCGAAGATGAGCCAGCGTCACGGCTGCGCCTAAGGGATCCCTGGTGTTCCTGAAGACCAGTCTCAACCTGAATAGCCTTGTTCACCAAGGTGGCGAAGTCAAAAAAAGTCATGAGCGAGCAGTGCCAGCTTAATATCAGGGTGAAGTCCATCACGGAACTTTTCTTGCCTACGGGCATCAGTTGCAATGTCTTCTTCAGCTAGCTCCGGCGACCAAATCCGGGGTGGAGGGTGCGGCTGTGCGTCGGGATTCGCCGTCTGGCGGCCAAAAGGGGCTCAGGCGGGCGCGTTCGAACGGGAGATTGTCCCGCGTCAATCTAGAGTGATCCCAGGTGCGGGGGTGGCCGGAGTGGGGCTCAACAACGACCCGGGCGGCACCGGAATACGGGCATCTCCGAAAACCACACTATGGGCTGCATTCTAGCTAACAAACGGCGCTAGTGGGCTCTACGGACCTCCAGCAACTCGACGGAGGCCACGGCTTGGCTCGGAGATGGACGGGTGAGCGCAACGAGCTCACGAACGAGGCCGCATGCGGAAATGGCGACGGAGGCACCGCAAGCCATCTACGGTGCATGAGGAGGAACCAGAGGAAGGAGGAGGGTGCGGAGGCTTGTGGCGTGGCACACGAAGGCCCTCGAGTGAACGGGAGCGCAGAGGGCAGGCGGAATCGATCACGGTAGACGGCGGCGACCGAGGTTGGGGAAGAAGACGCGAGTGACGATGGTGGCGCTCCACGGGCTCGATCTGGTGACGAGGACGAAGAAGTAGTCCACCACGGACCTCCTGGACACCTCGGAGGGAGGAATGGGCGCCGGTGGCCGCGGTGGAGCGCGATGCACGACGGCGATGGCGCTCGGTGGCGGATGGGAAACGAGGGGAGAGAAGGAGATCTGGAGGGGAGTGGGAGAGATGGAGAGGGCGACAGTGGAGAGCGGGGGAGAGGACCGAGGCGACTGGGGCCTTATCCCCTCGCTGGGCGTCGCCGGCGAGGTGGTTGGACGGCGACGGGCGCACTGTAGCGATTCGGCTCGCGGAACAGTGTGGGGGGAGACGACCGGGGAGGGGGGAGTGGTTTGGCCATCTGGAGTAGGCCGGCCCAGGTGGGCAGGGGCCTGTGGGCCGTCCGGATGGCTGAGGTGGGCCGAGGCCCAAGGGGAGGCCAGGGCCCTCCCACCCCTTCTTTTTTTTCTTTTCCTTTTTCTTTTTATATTCAGCAGCTTTTGCATTTTCTTTTCAGCCAATAATGAATTTGCAAAAAAAATATGCCATTGGCCAAAACAATTTCAAAGAATTAAAGTGCACTGCCACAAAAAGGTTGTGAGGCTTTTGGAATAGTTGCCAATTTTATAAATTAAAAAGGGCATTTAATTTATTGCTTAGGTCACTGTTTTAAGTAGTTTAGGCCACTTAAACCCTTTGCAAAAATGTTGGTTCACCACCAATATTAGTTGGGGAATATTTGGCACATGATGAACATTTTTGTTTTCATGTTTGAGCATTTTGAATTCCACACAAAATTTGAATTTGAATTCAACTGGAATTTGAAAGAGAGAGGAGACAAAGATGATCAAGAACATGTTTAGCAAAATAATTAACTGAACCCCAGGGGTTACTGTAGCATCATTACACCGGGGTGTTACATGGGTCTAGAGAGAAAACACTACCCATATGCACATGAGGCAAAAGCAAACAATTCACTTCATTCAATCAAACAAGGGCATACAATCGATCTAACTATCACAAAAGTGCTCGGACTACAATATTTACATGGTGGGCTAATACTACTGATGGGGTGGTCTACTAGAAATATTCTTCAGTTGCAGACTCCATGATATTTGCTCCAACTTCATCAACATAGTCATCATCTCTATCATCTGGATCCGAGTCAGTGTCGTCGATGATGATGTAGTCTTCCGGGCGAATCTCCTTGGGTTCTTCCTCTTCTTCTACTGGTGTAGAGCCTCCCATAAATATTCCGATCTTCTTGATCAGATCGTCATTCTTCTCCACTAGTACTTCGATTTCCTCTTCATAATCTTCACGTGTAGCCTTGAGTTCTTCCTCCAGTTCCTTGATTCTTGTCCTCGCCTTCTTCAGATCTATCATGTCGGCGCACATCTGGTTCTCCTAACGTCGAATGTGCTGGTTTAACTCCTGGATAAAAGCTGCAATTGATCTATCCTTCCTAGTGCTGATCATCTCCCAGTGCTCATCTCGGCGCCCACAAATCTGGTAGATTGTATCCTTGAGATCATTGCGGTAAACTTCTCCAATGCGTCCCATGGCAATGTGAGCTGCCATGCTCTTTCCTAGACTCCAGGTTGGTGCATCAAAGGAAAACTCTATGGGCTCAGTGACTGGCATGAACATCCTTCCTGGAACTTGACATCCAGCGCTCCTCTTCAGGTAAAGTGGCATTGTATGTCCCGGTGAAGCTTGGTACTCCTATGTTCAGATATCTAGTGACTTCCTTCAAGTAGCGTCCAAAGGGTGTATCTTCATCCGGTTGCGTGAACTTGTTCCTTGCATCCAACATCCTAAAAGAGTAGAAAAGATGAGGAGCCAGAGTGAGAAGAGTGAGTAGTGATATACGGATTTAGCTTAGTGGCCGTGTCCTACAGTCAACGTGTGCTATGATACCATCTTGTAGCGACCAAACCTCAAACGGTCCAATTTCTATGTTCAGATGTCATCCCTGGATCAATAATGCTGACACCACACAGTACTTAAAGGATTTATAATAGAGTAGCAATCACACACTTATTACATCGAGTGTCTCAAAAGAGAACTTATTACAATAAATATGGCTTAAGGCCATCTAATAACGATAACAGCGGAAGGCTTGGAATATAAGTGAGTCCATCAACTCCAACGGCATCACTGAGTATAGAACCACGACCTAAAAGCACCTTACTCATCGTCTGAAAAGTCTGCAACATGAACGTTGTAGCCCGAAACGGGCGAGCACATGGAATATGCTGGCAAAGTAACACATAGAGAGCAATGAAAGAATAAGGCTATACTACATGCATATTTGGCTGGTGGAAAGCTCTATGGTTACAGTTTTGCGTAAAGCCAATTTTTCCCTACTGCAAAGGAATAAGTTTTATTTAACTATCATGGTGGTTGTTAAACATTGAGAGTCTAGACACCCTCTCAATCCCAATTAAGCATCAACATTAAAAACCCAACAAATTAATTAGAGTAACATGATGAGATTCACATGATAATCCAAGTACTAGATACTCAAGATGTACATAACCGGGGACACGGCTAACCATGATTAGTTTATACACTCTGCAGATGTTTGCGCACTTTTCCCCACTGTCGGTGTCAAAACCGGCGGATCTCGGGTAGGGGGTCCCGAACTGTGCGTCTAAGGTGGATGGTAACAGGAGGCAGGGGACATGATGTTTTACCCAGGTTCAGGCCCTCTTGATGGAGGTAAAACCCTACGTCCTGCTTGATTAATATTGATGATATGGGTAGTACAAGAGTAGATCTACCACAATATCAGAGAGGCTAAACCCAAGAAGCTAGCCTATGGTATGATTGTATGTTATTGTTGTGTCATACGGACTAAAACCCTCCGGTTTATATAGACGCCGGAGCGGGTTAGAGTTACACAAGGTCGGTTACAAAGGAGGAGATATCCATATCCGTACTGCCTAGCTTGACTTCCACGCCAAGGAGAGTCCCATCCGGACACGAGACGAAGTCTTCAATCTTGTATCTTCATAGTCTAACAGTCCGGCCAAAGGATATAGTCCGGCTGTCCGGAGACCCCCTAATCCAGGACTCCCCCAGTAGTGTTGGGGAACGTAGTAATTTCAAAAAAATTCCTACGCACACGCAAGATCATGGTGATGCATAGCAACGAGAGGGGAGAGTGTGATCTACGTACCCTTGAAGACTGACAGCGGAAGCGTTAGCACAACGCGGATGATGTAGTCGTACGTCTTCACGGCCCGACTGATCAAGCACCGAAACTACGGCACCTCCGAGTTTTAGCACACGTTCAGCTCGATGATGATCCCCGGACTCCGATCCAGCAAAGTGTCGGGGAAGAGTTCCGTCAACACGACGGCGTGGTGACGATCTTGATGTACTACCGTCGCAGGGCTTCGCCTAAGCACCGCTACAATATTATCGAGGACTATGGTGGAAGGGGGCACCGCACACGGTTAAGAATATGATCACGTGGATCAACTTGTGTGTAAAGGGGTGCCCCCTGCCTCCGTATATAAAGGATCAAAAGGGGGGTGCGGCCGGCCAGGAGAGGGCGCGCCAGGAGGAGTCCTACTCCCACCGGGAGTAGGATTCCCCCCTTTCCTAGGTGGAATAGGATTCGGGAGGGGGGAAAGAGGAGAGAGAGAAGGAAGGGGGGCGCCACCCCCTCTCCTTGTCCTATTCGGACTAGGGGGGAGGGGCGCGCGGCCCAGCCCTGGCCACCTCTCCTCTCTTCCACTAAAGCCCACTAGGGCCCATATACCTCTCGGGGGGGTTCCGGTAACCTCCTCGTACTCCAGTAAAATCCCGATTTCACCCGGAACACTTCCGATATCCAAATATAGGCTTCCAATATATCAATCTTTATGTCTCGACCATTTCGAGACTCCTCGTCATGTCCGTGATCACATCCGGGACTCTGAACAAACTTTGGTACATCAAAATGCATAAACTCATAATATAACTGTCATCGAAACCTTAAGCGTGCGGACCCTACGGGTTCGAGAACAATGTAGACATGACCGAGACACGTCTCCGGTCAATAACCAATAGCGGAACCTGGATGCTCATATTGGCTCCTACATATTCTACGAAGATCTTTTATCGGTCAGACCGCATAACAACATACGTTGTTCCCTTTGTCATCGGTATGTTACTTGCCCGAGATTTGATCATCGGTATCTCAATACCTAGTTCAATCTCGTTACCGGCAAGTCTCTTACTCGTTCAATAATACATCATCTTGCAACTAACTTATTAGTTGTAATGCTTGCAAGGCTTATGTGATGTGCATTACCGAGAGGGCCCAGAGATACCTCTCCAACAATCGGAGTGACAAATCCTAATCTCGAAATACGCCAACCCAACATTCACCTTTGGAGACACCTGTAGAGCTCCTTTATAATCACCCAGTTACGTTGTGACGTTTGGTAGCACACAAAGTGTTCCTCCGGTAAACGGGAGTTGCATAATCTCATAGTCATAGGAACATGTATAAGTCATGAAGAAAGCAATAGCAACATACTAAACGATCGAGTGCTAAGCTAACGGAATGGGTCAAGTCAATTACATCATTGTTCTAATGATGTGATCCCGTTAATCAAATAACAACTCTTTTGTTCATGGTTAGGAAACATAACCATCTTCGATTAACGAGCTAGTCTAGTAGAGGCATACTAGTGACACTCTGTTTGTCTATGTATTCACACATGTATTATGTTTCCGGTTAATACAATTCTAGCATGAATAATAAACATTTATCATGATATAAGGAAATAAATAATAACTTTATTATTGCCTCTAGGGCATATTTCCTTCAAGTAGCCCCTAAACCAGGCTTCAATGACGATGAGTCCGGCGCGCAGTATTGTCTTCGGCATTGCAAGGCGGGTTCCTCCTCCGAATACACCACGGATAGTGTCCGACCCTGCAAAATAAGTTCCACATACCACCATAGAGAGAATAATATTTCCACAAATCCAATTTGCTGACTTGTTTTGGCAACATGACATTATGTCATGGCCCGGTGATTATTCGAACCGTTTCCTTTAAGTAGCCCCGCACATAACGCGAGGCAGTTTTTTGACAAGTCTTGTCAAAGTAGAGATCGTGTCCCCTTATCACGGGATTCTCATCAATACGGGTGTGGGTAACCCAATCGTGCCATCGATTACGGCGCTTGGGGGATAAGCGAGTTTTACCAGGCTAGTGGGGACGCTTAGTTTCGTCCGCCCATATAAAGGGATAAGGATTCACCTTTTCATCCACGCCTTCTTCCTCCTTTGCTCATCCATTTTCACACACTCGAGCTCTAGCGCCCAAGTCCGCACTTCCCACCTCAACCTTCTCCAACCATGTCCGGAGCAGGAGGCAGGTGGATGGTCTCCTCCGTCATGGAGGGACACATCAAGAAGTTGAGGAGAGCCGGATACCTGCCCGACGACATCGCGCACCGGCTCCCAGATGAGGGGCAGCTCATCCCCACCCCTAGGCCCCATGAGAGGGTAGTGTTCCTTACCCATTTCCTCTGCGGACTGGGATTCCCTCTCCACCCATTCGTCCGGGGGCTCATGTTCTACTACGACCTGGATTTCCACGATCTGGCCCCGAACTTCATCCTCAACATCTCGGCGTTTATTGTCGTGTGCGAGGCCTTCCTCCGCATCAAGCCCCACTTCAGCTTATGGCTGAAGACCTTCAATGTCAAGCCGAGGGTAGTGGGCGGCCGCCAGGCGAAGTGCGAAGGAGCCATGGTGGGCAAGATGCCCAACGTTACATGGCTCGAGGGCTCCTTCGTGGAGACCATAAAGGGGTGGCAATCGGGGTGGTTCTACATCACCGAGTCGCGTGACCCTACCTGGGCAGCAGCCCCCGAGTTCCGATCTGGCATCCCCACGCGGCTCACCTCCTGGAAAGAGAAGGGCCTGTCCTGGGGTAGTTCGGGAGAGCTGACCGGACTCCAAACATGTATTCAAAACATGGTGAACAAGAAGCTCAAACTCGTCAACTTAGTCCAGGTCATGCTCATCCGCCAGATCCTCCCGTGTCAACAACGGGCCTTCAACTTATGGGAGTTCGACCCGGCCCAGCACCAAACTCTGAACAGGCTCTTCGATACAACACACGAGGATGCCTGGAAGGTTCTATTCAAGGGCGTCGAGGTTCCTCCTCCTACTATCGAGGATCGCAGATTCTGCGCGAAGCGCCAAGCCAGCGCGGTAAGCTGTTTTACCTCTTACAGGATACTTGTTTTTCATAGTTTGACTCTATGCGGGATCTAAGCTCCCGTTCCTTTGACATGACTGGCAGGAAACGGAGGGACAGATCGACTGTCCGGCTCCCTTGCCCGAAGGCCCAGCAAACGCTCTCCTGACAGAGATGCTGACTCCGGCTCCTTACAAGGTGCCAGAGAAGACTAAGAAGGCCAAGGGAACCTGAAAGAGTTCCCGACGCCAGGTGTTATCGGACTCATCGTCCGATGACTCTGCGGCACACTCCTCCCCCAAAGACGATGAGGAAGAAGAAGATGCTCCCCCTTCAGTTGGGGGAGACAAGAAAAAGAAGGCCGCCCCAACCGGGGGGGCGAAGGGTCCAAGAAGGGAAGGACTCTCCTTCCGGACAGTTCCACCACCGCCTCCAAAGGCGAAGACGAGTGGCTGCTCAGGGCCAAGCCCTTGGCGAAGTCGTAAGTATTCGGATACCAGAGTAACTCATAGCATTCCTTTGTCGCACTGCTTCCCCTAACGCCGAATATGATTATGCAGGCCGCCACGAGCCCGTATCGATGAATCGTCGGACGGCTCCCTGGGCTCGTCGGATTTGGATAGCGATCCACTTCCGACCATCACCTCCCCTTGCCCTGCGGACGACGCCGAGGTATTGTCTCAAGAGGCACCGGGTCGTGGGGAGACAATCCTGGAGGCGCCTCAAGGCGACCTTCCGGACTCCGGGAGCAGAGGGAACAAGGCCCCTGAGGGCTAAAATCTTTATATAATACATAATATTTGTCTATCTAAAGACTAATTCCTCTATAGTTGCTCCTGGCTCCTGCAATGCACTCCTTTTGTAAATCTTGAGCTACCCTGAAAAAGAATGATAACAGAGAAAATTTTAGAACATGGCTTTAAGACTAGTGTGAGAAGTAATGTACTTTGATGATGTACCATACCAGTGTTTGGTGGCTTGTTTTGAGGTTGTGTAGGAGTCGTTAATTTGTGTTCTGTTGGTTCAGGACCACCTTGCTTGGTGGCATTGTTATATTCAGCATGGCCATTATTTGCTTCAGGACCATCATGTGCTTTCTACAGTTTAGGTTCAGTTTAGTTGTAAGTAAACTTATAGAAAACATATACATTGTTTGATAACATAGCAAAAATTTATGCGCTCATGCACACACACCTTAGCAACTGTGTGTTCATGTGGTGAAGATAAACTGGTGCAACCCTCTTTGGTTCTTGCGCAATTGCTAGGATGCAATTCCTGGTTAGTCTTGTCCGGCAAAGTTGATTCTGCACATCCTTGATTGACCCTATGATCAATTTTTTCATTGTGTGTTTTCTACAGTTGAGGTTTAGTTCAGTTGTAAGTAAACATACACAAAACATAGACATTGTTTGACAATGAATCAGAAGTTTATGCACGCACACACCTTAGCAACCATGTGTGGTAAAGATGAACCAGTGTAATCCTCTTTAGTTCTCGAAGAAAAGCTAGGATGTAATTCCTGGGCAGTAATCTGCTTATCTGGCAAAGTAAATTCTGTACTTCCTTGATTGGCGTAACCCTCTTTGGTTGATTATGCGCGGCCTTGATTGTCCTTATCAAACTTTTCAATGCGTGCCTTCTACACTTGAGGTTCAGTTTAGTATGACATAAACATACACAATCATAGGCATTGGTTGATAATGAAGTAAAAACATTATGCGCACACACCTTAGCAACCATGTGTGGTAAAGATAAACCAGTGTAATCCTCTTTGGTTCTCATAGAAAAACTAGGATGCAATTCCTGGATAGTGATCTGCTTGTCTGGAAAAGTTGATTCTACACTTCCTTCATTGGCCCTATCACACTTTTTGATGTGTGCTTTCTACAATTGAGGTTTCAGTTTAGTTGTAAGTAAACTTATACAAAACATAGGCATTTTTTAATAACAAAGCAGAAATTTATGCACACACCTTAGCAACCATTTTTTCTTGTGGTAACGATAAACCGGTGTAACACTCTTTGGTTCCCGCACAATCGCTAGGATGTAGTTCCTACAACTTATGATGAACAATTGTTTAAGTATGAGAATTAAGTAGAATATTTATTAGTGAAGAAACTATTACATCACCTGCATAGCATTCAATGGAGCATATTCTTCAGCTTCTTATGTGATTCATTTGGGAAGTCACTACCAATAACTCTTTCATTGAGATCAACCTGAAACAAGAACAAGATAATAGTATATTAATACTCGTATCTTTATCTTTGGGAGGTCACGGCACACTCCAGTTTATCTTACATCTGCTAGATAACTAGCCTCTTTATGCTTTACAAGTTTTTAAAGAGAATCTAGTTGTAGCAAACGGTATATGTTGGACTCCAGTGGAATAAGGTGATCTTTCCGTAAATATGGCCCATACACACATGTAACTAAAAAGGCACCCAAAAAGCACTTCAGAAGTTACTGTAACGCACATAGCAACATACAAACCTGTAACAACAATCTTTTGGTACAAAATCTGAGAGCTGCTGATTGAAACCTCCCTTCAACTAAGATGCAAGAATCAAAACTAACAAAATATTGGGACTGCTAAGATGAGGTAGGAAATAGGATAGACTAAAATTAGTACAAAATAGCATAGTACATTGCAGCCTGTGCAACCAAACACGATCATGTTTTATGCTCCAGCATAAATGGATGTGAGGTTATTTGCACTGGCGGAGCCTCATGGAGGCCAAAGGGGGCAACGACCCCCCGCCTCCCTCCAAATCTGAAAAAAATTATTACTAGTAAGCATTCAGCCCAGCCCAATGAAGCGACAACTCTCCCACACACAGACGCATCGCTCGTCTCTCCTCTTATCCTTCCCCCAAATGGACAAAAACATATCACTTTCCCCCAAATCGCCATGGATGAATCCTAGGTCTTGGACTCAACTGCCAGTCGAGACTGCAATAGCAAGCTAGGTATGTTTCAAAAAAAAAAATCAGTGTTGTTCAATGTTCAGAGACTTGCATAAATTCAGTGATGTTCAATGTTCAGAGACCTGCATAAAGTTCAATGAACAGAGACTTGCATAAATTCAGTGATGTTCAATGTTCAGAGACTTGAATAAATTCAGTGATGTTCAATGTTCAGAGACCTGCATAAAGTTCAATGTGGTCCGTGTAATTGTGTTCTCATGTTCACAGACCTGCATAAGATTCAGATCATGCAGGATTTTTGTGCTATGCTTTTTTAATAGTGTACTAGTACTGGACATGTTCTGATTTAGAGAATAGGTGACAGTGCTTTTTGAAATTTTTATCTCAGGTAACAATGGTGAAACAGCAAGCAATATAGATATACGTATATAAGATGTACATCTTGTTCCACTTTATGTTGTGAGGATGTGAGGCTGTGAGTTGCATCCGTTTTTAAGCACATTTTGCTTTTTGTTTGAAATTGGCCCCCCTTGGTCGCTCGTCACTCCGTTGGCCTCTAACACCACTTGTACTACTTTTGAGTTTTACCATATAAAGTTCGATTGGACCAAACAGTTGCTCACATATTTCCAAGAAAATCCGTCAGAATTGATTTCTAGGCAAGCAAGCAATTCAACAAACACTTAGAGTGCATTGACTACATGAAGGAAGTAAGGAGATGAAGGAGAAGATGATCAAGATTTGAGATGCATAAATGGAGGAGCCACTTGGGTTGATTTAATGGTAAAACTGTAGGGGCTATGGGATTCAATAGATCACCTGCTTGACGTGGTGGAGGCTGAAGATGCTAGATGGAGGCGAGAGCTGCTTGCTGGGTGGTGTACCGATGGACAAACGACGCAGCTTCGTGTGAAGGATGAGATCGGCTCGGATGCGGCCTCGGGACGGTGAGGACGGAGTCGGGAGGAGCACCGCTTTGTGACGGTGAGGACGACGGGCGCCGACGAGGCTCCAACTGGTGACCTTGTTGATGGAGAAAAAAGGGAGTCGTCGGCGAGCGGAGCTAGCGGCGGAGGGCGGCGCTTGAGGATGAGGTTGCCACCGTGCGGTGTGCGGGAATGGTAGCGCGCAAGGAATTGGGAGGTTGGATAATGGGGAGGTGGGCAAGATGGCGTGGAGGAAAAATAGCAGGCGATAATATATGAAAACGAAAATTTAGAGTCGTGGAAAGTCTTGCGCGCGGTAAAGAAAACATCTGTAGCGCCAAATTTTGTTAAGAGAAAATATTCCGGAAGGCCAAATTTAATTAAGTGTGAATAGTTTGGCAGCTCTAAGTAATCATATATATGTATGTGTTAAAAAACGCATATATCGATAAATAATTTTTTAGGTGTATCCTTTATTGGATAAATCCGTATGCCTTGGTCTTTTTGAAAAACAAATTATCAAACTTCATTGGGTAATATAAGTATCCAAGTAATATCGATATAGCTTAATAAAAATAATAAAGGCAATGGTAGATCGAAGTTGAGCTTGCCCCTCCTCCGCGCGCTGCCGTGTCGACCGCAGACGCCGCCCTGGCATGCCATCCCTTCACCTAGCCCTTGTCGGCGACGGGGGCGACAACTCACAGCGACTCCTCCAAGCCGATCTAGACCAGCTAGTCACTGATGCGGTGTCGGTGTCCGATGTGGCAAACGTGGCCCGGCCTTGCGCCACTCCTGCCGCTCCTCATCCTGTGCCACCCTCTTGGCCGACGTCAGGGTGCTACGTGACGATGTGTCGTTGCCATGTCGAGGTAATGGAGGAGGCACCCAGGAGAGCTCCTCCTCCTTCACGACCTTGTCACGCCAGTTGCAGCGCGGCGGTGATGACAGTCGATCGAAACTGTCAAACGTGATGCGCGAGGGGGGTGGCTCCTCCTTGAGGCGACATCCGGTTTGGTCTCCGCAGTTTCATCAGAGGGGAGGCTTCTCAGTCCCCGTGTTCATTTAAGCTTCTAACAATGGTCAATGTAGTACCTCGCTTGAAGCACCGCACCGCCTCCCATTTCCAACATCTCACGCTGCCGGTCATAGTCCACACCCAACTTTAGTTAGAGGAAAAATGCAGTTGGATCGAAATAAACCTGCCACAACGATTCCAGTAAATCGTGTGGCTGGCTCGAGCATCCAGGAGGGCCACCGTCACCATTTTCCAGCTGGAGGCATGGCCGGTTGCAGCATCTCGCGCCATGGTATTTTTGTTATCGTGAGGTGTTCCAGCTGCTTCCTTTGGTTTTAGAAAACATTACACACCCCCTTCCCTTGATATGTTATAAATGACCGGCCCAACTAAGGAACAAGCATGAACCTCCCTCTTGCTCCTGGTTCTCAAGGCCCCCCAAAACTTCCTTGGTCTGGTTATAGAAAGCATCCAGAAGCTTGTTAGGTTTTTAAGTCAGTTATCTTTATCTTGTTTAGGTTAATTTCTGCCAGGTTTTACTATGTTTTCCTGGGTTTTCCTTTATCATTTATTTTTTACTCTTTGTTTTGATTTTTATTTATTTATCCTTTAAATTTTTTATATTTCCCTTTCTTTATTTTTTTCAAATTATTGAAGTTCTTCCACATTTATGAACATTTTTTAAGAATTCCCACTTTTTTAATTAATGAATGTTTTTTCAAACCGTGAACAATTTTCAAATTCACAATAATCTGAAGTTCACAAACATTTCTTGAATTTGTGAACTGTTCCCTAATTTATTGAATTCTACAATTTTTTTGCAAAAAAACTTTGAAACCATAAATGTTTTTCAAATTCGCAAAACTTTTTTGAGGTCATGAATATTTTTTAAATTCATTTTTTTAGTTTGTGGTTAAATTTTTTGAATTTTTGAACTTTTACCTCTCAAAAAAAATTGGTGAACCTTTTCAAATTCATGAACATTTTCAGAAGGCATGAAGCGTTTTCAAATTCATGTTTTTTTTCAAGAACGCAGACATTTTCAAATTTGAATTCCCCCCAAATTTGTGATCTTTTATAAAAGTCAATGGCCATATGTGGGCTATGTGGGCGTTTCCAGGACTTTAAGAATAACAAAAGAAATGTACTAGTTACTATAACACTTCACGGATTTCACCAAATGTCCCTTACTGCTTTTCATTTTTACGATTTTCCAGTTTCTCCATTTTTGTTGACTATAATTTGTTCTTGTTAACTGGGATGTCAACGATGCAAAGTCGATGTCATGCACTTGCAAAATATTATTGAAATATTGACTAGACTACTTTCATTTTCTATAAACTAGTACAAAGAAGCATCCAATCAGGACAAGTGAACCTGAAATAGACTTCATTAGTACAAAAGTAGTCCACGGAATTCCCAGTGCTCCTAGCTTTTTTTAGGCACCGAGTGCTCCTAGCTTTTTTTTTGAGGCACCGAGTGCTCCTAGCTGACGCTCGCGTGCGTCAAAACGAGCAGCTTCCGCTAAAGGATTAGCGCAAAACAGGCCGGCCCATTCCCAGGAGCGAACCTAAAAAGAGAAATGCCACGTGACTGACCATATGTTAAATTACAGAGCTCAAATATAGGTATTATGTACAGAGGTAGGTCCGTCTTTTAATCTTTCCTTCAAGAAATGAATAATGTTTTCTCGAACAAAATTTTAAAACGTGATTTTTATAAAAAAAAGTGAATAATTATTGACCACGGATGAAAATCCAAACATTTGTTGAATTTTTGTAAGTTTCAAATATACATTGAATTTTTTTGCGAATATACGCCAAACAATTTTTAACTACACAATGTAAATTTTGGTGATATATGATGCACAAAATTTAAATATACATTGAACATTTTTGTAATATACGTTAATGCTGAACTATTTTTAACTACACATTGAACAATTTTGTTATATACACGAAACTAATATTAAATACATATTGAACATTTTGTGATATACGTTGAACAATTTTGAGATTTTGAACAATTTTTTTTAAAAAAGTGAACAAAATTCTAAATCCATGATTTTAAAAAAAAATGAACAAAATTTGGAATTCGAACCATTTTCTTGAAAACAAAATATAAAAGTAAAACGAAAAAGGATAAGATGAAAGAAAAGAAACAGAAACAGAAAAAGGAAACAAAAAGGTAAAAAAAGAAACAGAAAAACAAAAAAACTAGCAAAATAAAAAAAACTGGTTCAGGGAACCTACTAGAAGGTTCCCAAAACCAGGTCTCGCTCGAAGTGGGCTGGCTTGTGCGCCTCGTTTGCTTGCCTCGCTTCAGCGAAGCAGTGACGAACGAACACACAAGGGCGTCATATAGGATCTTCCTGGAATTCCCAGGAAGAACCCCAGCTCCACCATTGCGTCAGGCGACGGGGGAGCTTGGGCTGGGGGGAGACCGGGATCGGGTGGCAGGAGAACTTGGACTGGAGGGAGGATATCGGCATATGGCGGCTAGGGAACTTGGCTGGTAGGAGCAGCGGGGGCGGCAGGGGAGCTCTGGCTCGAGCGAACCACCTCGAGCGGCGGGGGAGCAGAGTGGAGCGAAGCAGGAGTTCAGGCTAGCGGTGAGTGGCGATGGCGTCATATCTATGACAGGTGGCAACCGTCGGCGGCTTGAGAGCTCTGGTTGGGGCAAATGGGGGCAGGAGAGCGGCGGCTGGTGCTTAGGTGCCGAGCAGTGGCGGTGCTAAGGACAAACCCTCATAGTAGATCGATTTGTTTAGTTCAGGAGTCGCGTATAGTTGTACAAAGCAGATTGCAAAAATACCAAAGGGTATATATGTCATTCCACCAGATTTATCAAGTTAAATAAGGACAAATGATCAGTAAACTAATGTAAAGTACATATAAGTCTAAATTAAATATTGCAAATCATCAAGTGCCAAACTAAAATAGGGCAAATCATCAAATCCCTTGTATCTTTGGGATGATTAAGGATTTTTTTCCAGGGAGAGATGATTAAAGGTTTTTGTTTTAACATGAGAATATTACAGAGGTAATATAATATTACTTAGGAGAATATTATGAATGTGATGATTAAGGTCACAATCAAATAACAAAAATGCCTCTTAGTCAATTTGTTCGTGCAATTACTCGGGTCATTTATTCGAATTTTACCACAACTACATTTTTATTAGCCTTTTGAGTACAATTTTTTTTTATTATAATCACATATAAAACGTCTCACAAATCATCTCTAAGTTAATTTAAATTATGTACCTATTTTCTAAATGGCTAATTATAAGAAAAAGTTTGTGACGCCCTATAAATGTCTTAAGAAGCGTCTTTAGCTTGCTAGTGTTCATGGGCGTAGAGACGAATACAAATAGCGTCTCAGAAAAAGCGACCATACAAGCCATTTTTGTTGTAGTGGAGTGCTCTATTTCATCAAAACACACACTGCTCGTATGATAAACCGCGACAACTTATGTCTTACCATGCCATATTCATGAAAAAACTAGTGAGGACGCATCTGTTTCAGCAACAATTACGATGGTTATCACATGATTCATGAGCACACAAAAGTAGCAGCAGTTCCCATAGACGGATTCAAACAGAGTACTAGCCCCAGAGGGGTCGATAACAGGCAAGGTTTGGATAATTAGACATAATCCAAACTACTATTAAACACTAGCTGGGGCAACTATTTCATGCCTCGATCTAATTTGGGCTGGACACAAGACGGACCTTGCCATGAACATCATCGAGGACGTCCCGCAGCAGCTCAATCCTGTGAACCTTCATGAAGACAACCTTGTGGCCTTGCCACTGATAAACTTGTTTGTGGAGGCATGTCATGTCATCTTCCTGCGTAAGCTTGACAAGAACAATATTCCTCATAAATGAAGGAGTAGATTTGAACTTCTTGTGCTTCAGTACACCCTAGACAACACGCCTGACAACAGTGAGGCTGGAATACAACTCTTCATTGGTATAACCGCAAATGGCTTACAGGATCCAACAGCCTAAGAACTCTATTTTCCCTGTGTGTATATTCAGGTCGTCCGCCTCATAGCGAGTGACATGTACAACCACAATCCTTGTCTGCATCAGGGCTCTAATTGAAACAGAAACAAATTCTGAATTACTTTTCAGTATAAGAAACACAAGTTATTTAAACCACTATGTATACCATTGCATCGAAGCTAATAAAATTTTGCATTATTAATCACCACATACTTCCTTTTCTAAAAAAATCACCACATACTTAGATGAAAAACCACAATAAAGATCGGCAAAGAAGGAAATCACCTTGGGCAGCTCAGCGGGGGGGACACATCCTCGAAGGGGGAAAACTGCTCCTGCAGTGCCACGGGGGCTGTAACCTCAAACGGGGCGTTGACCATCTCAGTATTTGGGGTCGCCTCGGTGGTTTCCTCCATCTTCTTGGAGCTCTCTGTCTCGTGGGGATCAGCCTCCCGCGTCTGCTCCAATATCGGCAGATCTTTACCTGGTTCTCCTTGGTCCATCATGAAACTGACGAATACTAGGAGACCACTGAAAGGAAAACACAATCGCAATGACAATGAAACAAAAAAGAGAGTGAGGATCGGTTACTGCTTTGCAAAAGTTCTTTTTTTCCTCTGAACGAAAATATACCAACATCACGGATCCGCTTACCTTCCCTTCGTTCGGAGAGAAGAACAGTGGCAGATGCAAGTGTTGCCTTTCTTGAAGACGGTGAGGGAGAAGGGGATTCAGCGAAGAGTGAAATGATGGTTGCTTTGTCCGTCAAACTTAGACTGCGGGGAGGTGGGGTTTTGTGATATGACGGCTCATTACTGCCGCGCTACGACCGGGGTGACTCTCCGCCTGCATACTGCCTTCTAATTTGGTGGATGGCATTTGGGCCCGTGCGCTGCATGGCCCGCATGTCGGTGAACAAAAGTATAACGACATTCAGTAGAGGGAGACGTTTCAATGACCTAGGAGGAGCCAGAAGTGGTAGAGTGTCTCCACTGTACGAGTAGTAATTGTTTTTCTGGGTAGCTGTAGAGTGTCTCCACTGTACTAGTAGTAATTGTTTCTCGGGTCCCAAGACAAGACAGCCCATCCACACTAGTAAATAGTAAAATCAATTCAAAAGCCCATATATTTACTGAATGAGAGGCGCTACCCACACCCAGCACACCCCCCTCCCAAAAAAACCTGGGTGCTCTTCTTCCTCCTCGCTCCCACCCATCTCATGTCAGCTCGCTCCACTTGTACCCCCAAATTCCTCACCTCACTCCTACAGAAAACCCCAGCTCCGCTTCTTCCTCACTCCTACAGAAAACCCCCAGCTCCCCTTCTTCTTCGCTCGCACTACAACTAAGCTCATCATTCGTTACTCTGCTCAAATCCGTGAGTGCGACGCGACGCCCTCGAGGAAAATGGAGTCGGCTGACCCCAGCGCCAAGAAGATGAGGCTCCCGCCAGCGGCGACGCCTGTTGTAGATCCCGCACCTGGCAACGCAGGGAGAAGCGGCGACCCCGCCCCCACCGGATCCCAGGAACCCGTAGAATCTCGGGTGGACCGCATCAGCGATCTCCCGGATGCCATCCTTGGGGAGATCATCTCGCTTCTCCCCACCAAGGATTGCTGTCATACCCAAATCCTCTCAATTCGGAGGCGCCCTCTATGGCGCGCTGTTCCCCTTAATCTCGAATGTTGTCAGCTATCTCTCTTCAATGATTTTGAAATCCCCAGAGCCATCATCTCCTCCCACCAGGGCTCCGTTCCAAGCCTCTGCATCCCGTCATGCTACCTGAGCAAGCATAGATGCCCTGCACGATGGACGCCTGGTTGGAATCCCCTGAATTCACAGAACTACAGCTGCTTGAGTTCTACTATTCCCCTAGAAATCACATACCACATACCGAACGCCATGAACTTGTGCCCTCAGCACCGATTTCCATCTTGGGGTTTTCGTCCTCTCTCCACATCGCCACCTTTGCGCAGTGCTACCTACTAGACAATTTGGTACTAAACCTTCGACTCCCATTTCTCAAGAAACTTTCACTTGTGCGGGTTCGTATATCGGAGGCCTCATTGCACAACATCATCCACTCCAGTTGCCTGCGCTGGAGTGCTTGGTGCTTGTTTTCACAGTTAGAACCGGTTGTCTCCAAATAAAGTTGCCTAACCTTGTAAGAATTGGAATTTCTTTTGACGGAAGGCAGCTCATCATCCAAGATGCCCCTTCACTTCAAAGGTTGATCCTTGATTCTAGTTATTCACCGTTGCAAATAACTGTCCTCTCTGCGCCTAAACTAGAGACCTTGGGTGTAATACATGATCTTTGTGCTCATTTCAATATGGTGTTTGGCTCCACAGTTCTTCGGGTACTTTATATTATCATCTAGACTTGTAACCATAAGATGCATTTTAAATTTCTGTGCATAATTTATATATCATCTTGGAGTACACATTTTGTACCAATATTATGTTCTATGCTCAGTGAAGAGTTTCTCCATGGATGGCCTATCAATGGTGTTGGATTCTGTCAAGATCTTATATATCCAAATGAATAGTTATGATCTGAACAAGATTATTGCTTGCTACAATGCTTTCCATGTCTGGAGAAGTTGTATATAAAGGTGATAATTTCATGCACATTGTAAGCCCGCATATAGTGTACTAGAATTAACCATTCAGCTGTTGCTCTTTCGACACTCTTCTTTTAGACCTTAACTGTTTTCAATCTTCATGTCTATTTAGGCAATAGGACGGGGTAAGAAAGTTATAACCAATTGGTGGATTCGTAAGCATCGGGATTTTCTCACTTCTCATGAGATTCGATTGAAGACAATAATGCTAGAAGGATATGTAGCCAACAATGCAAACACAAGATTTGTCACATTCTTCCTGTTAAATGCGAGGTTACTATTGTCCATCAGGCTTAAGTTTATTAGCAGCATGGTTTTGACGGATGGGTATGTCGAAGAGCAAAAAAAGGAGTTTCAGGTGGGCAAAAGAGCTTCTGAACGTGCCGGACTTCTATTTACAACATATCGTGGTCATAATCCAGTAAATTTTACGACCCAGGATGTTCATTCTATGGACCTGACTGATCCATTTGACTGTGACTGCCGAAAACAGTGCTGGAGTTAGATGTTGTTGCCCTTTTCAATCTGTTTTTTTTTTGTAAACCTGATGAACAATTAACCCTCGTGCTTTTGTACAGTTTGTAAGATGGAGTTAGATGTTCCTGCCCTTTTCAACTCGGCTGTGACTATCATATTTTCTTTGAAACAAGGCAAATGGCTTGTCATTCATTTAATTTAGAGTGAAATATTGTAACAAATCCAAACCAAGGGAAATAACATCAAATGGGCTGTAAATTTTCATAGGAAAGGCTGCATGACCGTGACAGATTTGGATTCTGACATTTGGGACCCACGAGGAAATAGCCTATCCAAGGTGGTGTCGACTTACTAGCTAGTCAACAAACGATTCTGCCTACCAGCCGTTGGATTGACATCCAACATCTGTCGTGTATCTTCTATCTCTTGTCTTCTTCTTCCTCCAATCGCCCAAACCAAACCACCTTGTCGGCTCCGCCTGCTCCTGCCTCCCATGGCTGGTTGCGCCTCCGCCGCCATACCATACGTACCCTCCAATGTTGGCCAATCCCTCCCTCTATTCCCCCACACGTCCTGTTATTCTCCGGCGATGTCAGCCCCAACACGCACCCGCGCCCAAACCAGTCAACCCTCGTACTCCCCTCCGCCTGTGACTGGACCGGCGCATCTTCAACGACTCGTGTTCGTTCCGTCTGAGGCCTCGCCGTCGTCCTCCGCCTTGCGGCCTTGGTTCGCTCGCCGTGCGCGGTGCGCCGCCCTCTTGCTTTGTCAACGTCGTCAACAACCGAGAGGAACAAGGAGATGACTGTACATGGAGAGGATGACAGTAGGGACCCACCAGCGTCATGGCAGTACGCAAGCAAGTGCCTCTATAGTACAAGCCCAAAAATATGGTTCCTCCTAATGGTTGGACATCTGGGGCTCATGCCATTATCAACGTACTCAATAAACAAGAGAATTACACTATGAGCGGCTGACACCAGAGACCCAGCAAGTCACGCGGTTTTTTTTTTGAGGAATAAACAGTTGTTATTTATACTAGTTTTAGCGGCGGATCAGGGTAACAACGGGGCTGTGCGGGGGCTGTGACCCGTCTAGCCAGGGTTTTATTTATGTTTACCACATCATGAGCCCAGTTGCGTTTTTTTCTTGCTGAAAATGACTAGCCCAGTTCTATTTTTTAAAAGAAATACCCAAACAAGGCCTACTTGCTTTATTGGCCCTGCTGGGCTGCAAATCTTTCAAGACGAGGAGAGTTCATTCGATTTGCCCAGAAATGGGTTGTACATTTTTTAAACACATCAAACCGGGAATTAGTTTCAATTTTTTTTATTTCAAGATCTTAAATTCCATTGATTTTTATGCATGGACAATTATTTGGATTTTATATTTATATAAATTATTTTTCAAAATAGTTTGAATGTGAATCGATATTTTTGGATTAAAAACAGTTGACCGCACTGAAATATGCAAAATTTCGTATACTTTTTAACCGTGGCCACAATATGGGGTGTGATGCTAACAAAAAGAAGATGGGATCCAAAAAAATTCTTAAGAATTAGCAAATGGGTTGTACATTATTAGAAATAATGGCAGATAGGTTGTATGTTGTTTTCCACCGATTTGAGGCTGATTTGTGCGCCTACTACAGGTTGACGCGTATGCTTTCATAAAAAAAAGGTTGACGCACACGCAACGCCCTGTCAACTTAGTCAACACACGAGAGCAGTGACTGTTGGATGTCCATCCAACGGCTGTCGTGCTTCTTCAATCTCTGCTCTTCATGCTCAAGCCGCTCAAACAAGCACCGGCGGGACTGCCTGCTACCTCCTCCCGCGGCCGGCTATGCTGCCGCGCAGGCCTCACGGCCCCACCGTACTCCCATCGCTGGCCTAGACATCCCTCTACTCACCCACGCATGCTGTTATTCTCCGGCGCCGGCAGACGAAGCAGTAAACCCTCGTACTCCTCCGCGTGGGAAACAACTGCCGAGTATTCCCTGGCTCCGTGTCGTTTCCTTCCTAGGGCTCGCCGTCGTCCACCGCCCTGGTGCTCTCGGCGCGGCCTGGTCAACGTGGTCAATGAACGACATCCATCGGAAGTGGACTGTACGTGGAGAGGCTGACAGCTGGGTCCACGGCCGCACGCAAGGAAATGCCTCCTTATTACGCGCAAAATAATGATTCCTCCATCTGACAGCTAGGACCCACAGGAAGGGCCTCCGTATTTCGCGAAAAAAATGTTCCCCCCGCTGACAGGTCAAACCCACTAGCTATATCTTCGCACGCAAGGAAGTGCCTCCTTATTACGCCCAAAAAAATGAATACCCCCTGCTAGCTGGGACCCACCATATTGTTGGGCTGACTTGTGGGCCTACTAAGTTGACAGGGACGGAGAGCTTTGTCAACTTAGTCAATACTCCAGTGACCGTATGATGTCCATCCAACGGCCATAGTGCTTCTTCAACCTCTGGTCTTCTTGCTCCAGCCGCCCAAAGCAGCGCCGGTCGTGCCGCCTGCTCCTGCCTCCCGTGGCCGGCTGTGCTACCGCGGAGGCCTCACCGCCCACATACTACTCCCACCACTGGCCAGGCCATCCCTCCACTCACCCACGCCCTCTGTTATTCTGCGGTGACGGCAGCCTCACACCGCAGCCGAACCAGTGAACGCTCGTACTCCTCTCCATGTGGGCATCCACTGCCGCGTCTTGCATGGCTCCGCGTCATCCCCTTCCTAGGCCTCGCCGTCGTCCACCGTCGTGGTGCTCTCAGCGCGGCGTGGTCAATGTGGTCAACGACCGACTTCCATCGGAAGAGTACTATACGTGGAGAGGCTGACAGCTGGGTCCATGGCAGTCGCAAGGAAGTGCCTCCTTATTATGCGGAAAATAATTATTCCTCCACCTGACAGCGGGGACCCACCGAACGGGCCACCAGTATTTTGCAAAAAAAATCGTTTCCCCTGACTGCTGGGACCCACCGGACGGGCCACCGTATTTCACGAAAAAAACGTCCCCGCTGTCAGCTCGGACCCACCAGAAGTGCCTCCTTATTACGCACAAAAAAATGAATACTCCCCCAGCTAGCTGGGACCCACCTTGCTGGGAGGCTGACTTGTGGGCCTACTAAGTTGACGGGGATGAAGGGCGTTGTCAACTTAGTCAATATGAACGATTCTAGCTCTAGTGACCGTACGATGTCCATCCAACGGCCGTAGTGCTTCTTCAACCTCTGGTCTTCTTGCTCCAGCCGCCCAAAGCAGCGCCGGTCGTGCCGCATGCTCCTGCCTCCCGTGGCTGGCTATGCTGCCGCAGAGGCCTCACCGCCCCCTACTATTCCCACCGCTGGCCAGGCCCTGCGGCGACGGCAGCCTCACACCGCAGCCGAACCAGTGAACCCTCGTAGTCCTCTCCGCGCGGGCTTCCGTTGCAGCGTCGTCCCCTTCCTACGCCTCGCCGTCGTCCATCGCCGTGGTGCTCTTCGCGCGGCGTGGTCAACGTGGTTAAGGAACGACTTCCATCGGAAGAGTACTGTACGTGGAGAGGCTGTAACGCCCGGGTAATCAAGCTACAGTAATCCAACGATAATCATGCCACGTCACCCCGGTTACTATTGATAATTTACCGTTAGGCCAAAACCGAGTCAAATTCAAACATTAAAATAAAGTTGAATTATAAAAGTTTCAAAATATTAAACTAAAATGTTCGGAGTGTGCAGTTAAATGCCAGGGTAATTATAATGAAGCAAACACATTTTTATAAAATGCCTAAATAATTTAAAATGATTTAAAACAGAAGAGGAAATAAAGAAAAGGAAACTACAAAAAACAGAAAACAAAACAAAAAAAACAAAAGGGGGGAGAAGCCTCCCCTGCTGGACCGCGGCCCAGCTGGCCATCGGGCCAACCAGGCCGGCCCAGGTCGGCCCCCACTCCTCTCCCTTATCCACTCCTCCCCCCCCACTCCCCACCGACAGCCCCCACTCACCCCCGAAATATCCCCCCTCTCCCCCGATCTGGATCGGGAGGAGACCACCGCCGAACCCCCGTCGCTGCCGGAGCCGCCCCCGCCACCTCGCCGTCATCGGTGCCGCCACGCCGTCTCCATCGCCTGCACCTCGACGTTGCCCTGGACCGCCCCGACATCGTCGGTGCCGCCTTACTGGACGGCCCCGACCTCGTCGCCGCCGTCCGTCTACCTCAGGCCCTCCCCGAGCACGCGCTTACACAACTACAGGCTCGATGTGAGCCTCCCCTCCCCTCTCCCTCGCGCGACCCCTCTCTGCCGCGCGCCTCGCCGTGCTACGTTCGGCAGGCCGAGCCTCGGCCACGCCCCGGCCACCACCGCGTCCCGCGCCCTCCTGGCCTCGCCCTGCCCCGCCGCGCGAGCACGCGCTCGTGCCGCCGGGCGTGCCCCTGTGAGCCGCCCCTCCCCTCCTCTCTGTCCCTGGCCGCCGGCGCCCGCGCCCAGCTCTCCCTCGCCGCCTGGGCGGGCTACACCCGCACCCGCCGTCGCGCCCCGGCGCCCCTACTGCTGCTCCGCCGCGCCTCCACGCGCGGCCGTGCCTGCCGCCGGCAGGCCACCGCGGCCACCCTGGCCTCTGTCCTCGTTCCGCCGCTCCCTGCGGGCGAGAGCCCGCACAGCCGCCTGTCGCCCCCCATCCCGGGTGGACTCGGGCGCGTGCCCGCACCCCGTACCCAGCACCCGCTAGGCCCCCCCCCCCCGGGCCACTGACTAGGGGGCCCCGCCCCATAACGTTTTTAGAAAAAAAAAAGAATTAAAAAAAAAATAAAAGAAAATATATAATAAATAAATAATTAATTAAGCTAAATAATTAACTTAATTAATCATGTTTAGATTAACTAATTAAGAATAATTAACCTAATAAATAGTTACCCTAATTAACTACTGTTAATTAGCTAAACAATCCCTAAACAGGTGGGACCCACTTGTCAGGTTGACCAAGTCAACCCTGTTGACTGCTGACGTCAGCATGACATCATGCTGACGTCATAAATTCATTTTTCGAATTAAATAATTAATTAATTAAATTCCAGAAATTAATAAAATCTTTAGAAAATCATATCTTTTAATCCGTAACTCGGATTAAATTATTTTCAACATGAAAGTTGCTCAGAACGACGAGACGAATCCGGATACGCAGCCCGTTCGTCCGCCACGCATCCCTAGCATAGCGAACACGCAACTTTCCCCCCTCCGGCTCCTCTGCTCGAAAACGCGAAACACCGGGATACTTCCCGGATGTCATTCCCCCTTCACCGGTATCACCTCATACCGCGATAGGCACCCCTAGCACGCTACTTTGTCATGTCATGCATCGCTATGAATTTGTTTGCTTAAATATTTATTGTTTCTCCCCCCTCTTCTCTCGCTAGACACCGGGACCGACGCCGCTGCTACCCAGTACGACTACAGAGTTGACGACCACTCTCTTTGCCAGAGGCAACCAGGCAAGCCCCCCCTTTTGATCACCAGATATCCTACTCTTCTCTATACTGCTTGCATTAAGAGTAGTGTAGCATGTTACTGCTTCCCGTTTTAATCCTATACTGATGCATAGCCTGTCCTTGCTACTTACGTTTGTTACCTTTACTGCATCCTAATGCTTAGTATAGGATGCTAGTTTATCATCAGTGGCCCAACATCCTTGTCCGTCTCTGTCGGGAGTGCATCCACGGGTATATACTATATACTTTATACATGATACATGTGGTGACTAAAGACGGGTCGGCTTGAGGAGCACCCGCGAGTGGATCTTTGAGGCGGAGCGACAGGGCAGGTTCCGACCACCTAGGAGAGAGGTGGGCCTGGCCCTGGTCGACGTTCGCGAATACTTAACACGCTTAACGAGATCTGGATATTTAATCGAGTCTGGCCATTTTGTCTATACGCACTAACCATCTACGCGGGGTAGTTATGGGTATCCCGGCGTCGTGGTATCAGCCGAAGCCTTCGTGACGTCAGCGACTGAGTGGCGCGCGCGCGGATTGGAACGTAAGCCTGCTCTTGTATTAAGGGGGCTAGTTCTGCTTCCGGCCGCGTACGCAACGTGCAGGTGTGCTAAGGGCGATGGGCCCAGACCCCTGTGCGCTTAGGTTTAGACCGGCGTGCTGACCTCTCTGTTGTGCTAGGTGGGGCTGCACGTGTTGATCTTCCGAGGCCGGGCATGACCCAGGAAAGTGTGTCCGGCCAAATGGGATCAAGCGTGTTGGGGAATGTGGTGCACCCCTGCAGGGAAGTTAATCTATTCGAATAGCCGTGATCTTCGGTAACAGGACGACTTGGAGTTGTACCTTGACCTTATGACAACTAGAACCGGATACTTAATAAAACACACCCTTCCAAGTGCCAGATACAACCGGTGATCGCTCTCTCACAGGGCGACGAGGGGAGGATCATCGGTTAGGATTATGCTATGCGATGCTACTTGGAGGACTTCAGTCTAATCTCTTCTACATGCTGCAAGACGGAGGCTGCCAGAAGCGTAGTCTTCGACAGGATTAGCTATCCCCCTCTTATTCTGGCTTTCTGCAGTTCAGTCCACCGATATGGCCTTTACACATTATACCCATGCATATGTAGTGTAGCTCCTTGCTTGCGAGTACTTTGGATGAGTACTCACGGTTGCTTTTCTCCTCTTTTCCCTATCCCTTCTACCTGGTTGTCGCAACCAGATGTTGGAGCCCAGGAGCCAGACGCCACCGTTCGACGACGACCCCTACTACACCGGAGGTGCCTACTACTACGTGATGCCCGCTGACGACGACCAGGAGTAGTTAGGAGGATCCCAGGCAGGAGGTCTGCGCCTCTTTCGATCTGTATCCCAGTTTGTGCTAGCCTTCTTAAGGCAAACTTGTTTAACTTATGTCTGTACTCAGATATTGTTGCTTCCGCTGACTCGTCTATGATCGAGCTCTTGTATTCGAGCCCTCGAGGCCCCTGGCTTGTAATATGATGCTTGTATGACTTATTTTATTTGTAGAGTTGTGTTGTGATATCTTCCCGTGAGTCCCTGATCTTGATCGTACACGTTTGCGTGTATGATTAGTGTACGATTAAATTGGGGGCGTCACAAGTTGGTATCAGAGCCGACTGCCTGTAGGAACTCCCCTTCCACACTCCTTGGCCGAAGTCGAGTCTAGACATTGCAAAAACTTTTACTAACTTGGCTGTGTGCCTTACGGGCCCACGTCGCCATCGGGTGGTACTAGGATCTTTTACTCCTCGATCCTTACTCTGGGACTCTGAACCCTCTTCTACTCGGGTTAAACGATTTTACTAACTCTAACACTAGGATCCCGTGACCACGCTCACCCCAAAGTTGGATAAGCCCTAGTTATTCTTTAGAGTAGTACTTGAACATTATCCACATTGTCATTTGACTCCTGTGAAAACATCTTTGTTTTCAGATGGAACCCACGAGGCAGGTCGTGCGCCACACGACGGCCATTGGTGCCTCAGGATCACCTGCTGTGTTGGTTGAGATGATGACCTATCTGGGTTATCGCTGACACCCTGAGTACACCGTCTATGAGGAGTATCGGGACTTCAACCAGGAGCAGTACCGTGCCATCGTCCACCTCTACTCTCGGGAGTATGACTCCACTACCGTGCTGCACACTGCTCATGGTGTTGGAGTGACTATCGATATGGCGGTCCACGATGCTGCTTATGCTGCTCTGACACGTCTCCGTGGAGAGTATCAGGAGTTGGATACTTCCCCCTTCAGGCACATTGCTATCGCATCCGATGTTGGTGCGGAGGGTTACTACACTGCTGCCTACTCCACTGTCACCCGAGAGCCCTTCTACCATCAGAACCTGGTTCTGCATGTTGATGGGCTGGATCGAGCTAACCGAGCTCTTCGCCACGAGTTGTACACCACTCGTCAGCACCTCTACCGTGCTCTGACGATGTTGCACCCCTTCGTCGGATCTGGGGAGCTGTCGCGTTCTGCTATCTACCCAGCCAGGACCGTGATGCCCCAGGGTGTCGGTTGGCCAGAGGTGGGAGGCTACTCTCCCGCACTTGGTCCTCTTCTGCCACTTGAGCGTCAGGTTCTGCACCAGAGTACCCGCGGACCCCAGGTTGCCGACGTGGTGTACCCGATGCCACACTACCAGCTTTCAGGCTACAGCTACCTCCGCAGTACCGCGTGGGACTGATGTAGACTTGCTTGTTAGTGTTAGATGCATTCGCCGCGAGCCTGCGTGCCGCCTGTGATGTCTTAGTCTATGTACCAGACTCTGTGTAACGAACTCCATGCATGATCTCTTTTGTAAGATATGCCGACTACTATGTAGTATCTATCGTGCTGCTTTCGTTGTGCATGTTTCATCATGAATGATTCTCGTCTTTGCACATTTCTCAATACTGAACTACCCCTGTTATATATTAGCAGGATGGTTAGACCAGGTGGTCGTGGTCGTGGTCGTGGTGGCAACGCCCCACCACCGCCTGAGTACATGGCTGGGATGATGCAACAGTTTGAGCTGAATCGTCAGTTCATGGAGAATATTATGGCTCAGTTTCCTCGCCCCAATATGAACCAGCAGCCAACCCAAGTGACCCTGCAGGATTTCATGCGCCTGAACCCAACTGTGTACCGCAGCTCAACTCAGCCTCTGGATGCTGATGACTGGCTCCGTGACATCACCTATGAGATGGAGTCTGCTGATGTAGCCCCTGCCAGCTATGTCACCTTTTCTTCCTTCTTCCTGAAAGGACCCGCAGCTCAGTGGTGGGATAGCCACAGGCGTACTCTGCCAGCTGGAACAATCATCACCTGGCCAGACTTCCAAGCTGCCTTCCGTGCTCGCTTCATTCCTCAGGGAGTTATGGACCGGAAGAAGCGTGAGTTCCGCAACCTCACCCAAGGCAATAAAACTGTGGAAGCTTACCAGCGGGAGTTTCTTGACTTGTCCCGCTATGCTGAAGAAGACATCGCAACTGATGCGCGCAGACAGGAGAAGTTCCGTGATGGCCTTCAAGCTGACATCAAGCTCGCACTTCCAGTGCACGACTTTGCTGATTTCGCCACTCTGGTGAACAAAGCCATCAACGTCGAAACTGGTCTGCAGGAATACCAGAGCTCTCACAAGCGCAGCCGTGACACGGGCTCATCTTCGGGCCCGTCCTCGCAGAAGCGCAAGATATGGATCCCCAACAGCATGTACCAGCCGGATGCACCTGCCCCAAGACAGTCCTATGCTGCACCTCGTCTGTCTGCTCCTCCAACTAGGCAGACAAGACTTCCAGCTCCACCACCACAAGCTCCTGTTCCCACTCCCAATAATGGCCTCTGCTACAAGTGTGGTCAGCCAGGTCACCGTGCTAGGGATTGCAATCAAAACCAGAATCAACTGGCCCTCCCAGCAACTGGCCGTGGAAGCAACCAGCCTCGCAACAACAGTGCCAAGTCTTATGGTCGTGTTCATGCCAACCATGTTGATCTCAATGAAGTTCTAGACCAGCCTGCTACCGTGATGGGTACACTCCTCGTAAACTCAGTTCCTGCATCTGTTTTATTCGATTCAGGGGAATCGCATTCATTCATGTCAGAAGATTTTGCATACAAGCATGACGTTAAATGTGAGGAGATGAACGCTTCAGTATTGGTAAAAACCCCCGTGGGACAATGTCAAACCTCACTGGTTGGCATCGATGTCCCCGTGGAAATCGAAGGGCTGGAATTCTATGCCTCTCCCATTATCCTGAAGTCGTCTAACATCGACCTCATTCTGGGAATGGATTGGTTGAAAGCGCATACTGCTTCTATAGTTTGCGCCACTAAGGTCGTCCATCTGCTACACCCTTCTGACGAAATAATAGCTTACCAAGCTCATCTAGTTCAGAACACCGAGGCACGTCTTTATGCCTTGAATGCGTTGAACGTTGCACCACTCGAGGGCATTGAAAACATTCCCGTCGTTCGTGAATTCCAAGATGTCTTCCCAGAAGAACTTCCAGGGATTCCCCCTGCTAGAGCTGTCGAATTCATCATCGACTTGAAACCCGGCACCACCCCTATAGCCAAACGACCCTATAAGATGCCGCCGCATGAACTCATTGAGCTTAAGGAGGAAATCGACAAATCTCTTGTCAAAGGTTTCATTCGTCCTAGTTGCTCTCCTTGGGGAGCACCTTCTCTCTTTGTTAAGAAAAAGGATGAGACAAACCGATTAGTCCAAGACTACCGTCCTATAAACCAAGCTACCATTCAGAATAAATATCCTCTTCCTCGGATCAATGATCTTTATGATCAACTGGCTGGCTCATCAGTGTTCTCCAAACTCGACTTGAGGTTGGGTTACCACCAGATCCGTGTTCGTGAAGAGGACATCCCAAAAACCGCCTTCGTGACTCGGTATGGGTCATATGAGTACACCGTCATGTCATTCGGCTTAACGAATGCTCCCGCCACCTTCTCTCGTCTGATGAATTATATATTCATGGATTACCTCGACAAGTTTGTCGTGGTTTATCTGGACGATATCCTTGTATTTTCCAAAAACGAGGAAGAACATGCTGGACATCTGCGTCTTGTGCTAGAGAAGCTTCGAGAACATCAACTATATGCTAAGTATTCCAAGTGTGAATTCTGGCTCCCCGAAGTAACCTATCTTGGGCATGTCATCTCCAAGGATGGTATTGCCGTCAACCCTGAACGAGTTCAGGCTATTCTCGATTGGACTCCTCCGAAGAACGTCAAGCAAGTCCGAAGTTTTCTCGGTCTCGCCAGCTATTGCCGTCGATTCGTCGAGAACTTCTCCAAGATTTCCAGGCCCCTGACTAATCTGTTGCATAAGGGTGTCAAGTTTGACTGGACAGACAAGTGTCAGGAAAGTTTCCAGGCGCTCAAAGACAAGTTGACTTCTGCCCCCGTACTTGCTCCACCTGATACTAAGAAGGACTTCGTCATTTACTGCGACGCTTCCCATCAAGGATTAGGCTGTGTCCTAATGCAGGAGCGCAGAGTGATTGCTTATGCCTCTCGTCAACTGCGCCCTCACGAAGAAAACTACCCAATTCACGACCTCGAGCTTGCTGCTGTCATTCATGCACTGAAGCAGTGGCGACATTACCTTCTCGGTAATCGTTGCGAGATCTTCACCGACCATCAAAGTCTGAAGTATCTGTTTACTCAGCCAGATTTGAACCTACGCCAGCAAAGATGGATGGAGACTGTTGCAGACTTTGACGTGGGTATATCCTATACCCCCGGCAAGGCTAATGTAATGGCTGACGCCTTGAGCCGCAAGTCTTACTGCAACCATCTCCAGGTCCACAAAGTTCAGCCCTCGCTTGTCGAAGAATTTAGAGGGCTGAACCTCCATATTGTTCCTCCGGGATCACTCGCTCCCCCTCCCGAAGGTTTTCCCAAACGGAACCTCCATGTTGTTTCCAAGGGTTCTCTCAATACCCTGGTTGCGAAACCAGATCTTGTGGACACCATCAAATGGATACAGAAATGTGACGATGAAGTCCTCAAGATTAAGCGTGACCTCAAAAGAGGAAAACCCTCATTCTTCTCGATCGCCGACGATGGCGCCTTGTATTTCAAAGGCCGCCTAGTGGTACCATGTTCGAAGAAAAACCTGGATAAGACTAAAAGGGTTATGCAAGAAGCCCATGATACGCCTCTGTCCATCCATCCTGGTAGTACAAAGATGTACCAGGATATTCGTCAAAGATTCTGGTGGTCTAATATGAAGCAGGATATTGCTTGTTATGTTGCTGAGTGTGACGTTTGTCGCCGAATCAAAGCAGAGCATCAAAGGCCTGCTGGAACTCTGCAACCTATCTCTATTCCTGAATGGAAATGGGACCATGTTGAAATGGACTTCGTCACTGGATTTCCCAAATCGCAGAAAGGTAATGATGCTATTCTTGTCGTCATTGACCGGCTTTCCAAAGTTGCCCATTTCCTGGCGGTCAAAGAGACAATCACTGCTAGTCAGCTTGCTACTCTCTACATGGCTAGAATTGTTTCACTTCACGGTATCCCACTGGTTATCAGTTCAGACCGTGGCAGCTTATTCACTTCAAGGTTTTGGGCGAGTTTCCAAGAAGCTATGGGGACTCATCTGTCGTTCAGTACTGCGTTCCATCCTCAGTCGCAAGGACAGGTTGAACGTGTCAACCAAGTTCTCGAAGACATGCTTCGAGCTTGTGTAATCTCATTCGGCAAGAAATGGGAGGAATCTCTTCCATATGCCGAGTTCTCTTATAATAATAGCTATCAAGCTAGTCTAAAGATGTCCCCCTTCGAAGTGCTATATGGACGAAAGTGTCGAACCCCTCTGAACTGGTGAGAAACTGGGGAACGTCCACTCTTTGGTCCGGATATTATACAACAGGCCGAAGAACAAGTTCACATTATTCGCGAGAATCTCAAGACTGCTCAGTCACGTCAGAAAAGTCAGTATGACCGTCATCACCAAGACATGGTCTATCAACCTCGCGAAAAGGCTTATCTTCGAGTTACACCAATGAAGGGTGCTCACCGCTTCGGGATCAAGGGCAAGCTAGCTCCTCGCTATATCGGTCCCTTCACTATTCTCGAAAGGCGTGGAAAGGTGGCATATCAACTGGAGCTTCCACCGAACCTTTCTCAGGTTCACGATGTGTTCCACGTGTCACAACTCCGCCGTTGCTTCAAGGATCCAATCCGAGCGGTGGATCATGAAGTGCTCGAATTGCAACAGGACCTCTCGTATAAAGAGCATCCGGTCCGCATTCTTGACCAAGCTGAACGCCGCACACGTCAGAAGGCGATCAAATTCCTCAAAGTCCAGTGGTCGAATCACTCTGAAGACGAAGCCACTTGGGAACGCGAGGATCGCCTGCGTGATGAATACCCCGCATTGTTTCCTTCTACCTCCTAAATCTCGGGACGAGATTTCTTGTAGTGGAGGAGTTTTGTAACGCCCGGGTAATCAAGCTACAGTAATCCAACGATAATCATGCCACGTCACCCCGGTTACTATTGATAATTTACCGTTAGGCCAAAACCGAGTCAAATTCAAACATTAAAATAAAGTTAAATTATAAAAGTTTCAAAATATTAAACTAAAATGTTCGGAGTGTGCAGTTAAATGCCAGGGTAATTATAATGAAGCAAACACATTTTTATAAAATGCCTAAATAATTTAAAATGATTTAAAACAGAAGAGGAAATAAAGAAAAGGAAACTACAAAAAACAGAAAACAAAACAAAAAAAACAAAAGGGGGGAGAAGCCTCCCCTGCTGGACCGCGGCCCAGCTGGCCATCGGGCCAACCAGGCCGGCCCAAGTCGGCCCCCACTCCTCTCCCTTATCCACTCCTCCCCCCCCACTCCCCACCGACAGCCCCCACTCACCCCCGAAATATCCCCCCTCTCCCCCGATCTGGATCGGGAGGAGACCACCGCCGAACCGCGTCGCTGCCTGAAGCTTCGCCCCCCCCCCCCCCCCCGCGCCCCCCCCCCCCCCCCCCCCCCCGCCGGAGCTGCCTCCCCATCGTCGCCGGACTGCCGCCACCTTGACCCCTTCCTCGCCGGTCCTCCCCAACCTCCCCCGAGCCCGCTGCCCCGTGCCCTACGCTCCCTCGGTGAGGACCCCGGTCCTCCTCCTCCTCCCCGTCCCCCTCTCGCCGGCGCTCGCCTCGCCGTGCTACGTTCGGCCAGGCCGAGCCTCGGCCACGCGCCCCGGCCACCACCGCGTCCCGCGCCCTCTTGGCCTCGCCCTGCCCCGCCGCGCGAGCACGCGCTCGTGCCGCCGGGCGTGCCCCTGTGAGCCGCCCCTCCCCTCCTCTCTGTCCCTGGCCGCCGGCGCCCGCGCCCAGCTCTCCCTCGCCGCCTGGGCGGGCTACACACGCACCCGCCGTCGCGCCCCGGCGCCCCTACTGCTGCTCCGCCGCGCCTCCACGCGCGGCCGTGCCTGCCGCCGGCAGGCCACCGCGGCCACCCTGGCCTCTGTCCTCGTTCCGCCGCTCCCTGCGGGCGAGAGCCCGCACAGCCGCCTGTCGCCCCCCATCCCGGGTGGACTCGGGCGCGTGCCCGCACCCCGTACCCAGCACCCACTAGGCCCCCCCCGGGCCACTGACTAGGGGGCCCTGCCCCATAACGTTTTTAGAAAAAAAAAAGAATTAAAAAAAATAAATAAATAAAAGAAAATATATAATAAATAAATAATTAATTAGCTAAATAATTAACTTAATTAATCATGTTTAGTTTAACTAATTAAGAATAATTAACCTAATAAATAGTTACCCTAATTAACTACTGTTAATTAGCTAAACAATCCCTAACAGGTGGGACCCACTTGTCAGGTTGACCAAGTCAACCCTGTTGACTGCTGACGTCAGCATGACATCATGCTGACGTCATAAATTCATTTTTCGAATTAAATAATTAATTAATTAAATTCCAGAAATTAATAAAATCTTTAGAAAATCGTATCTTTTAATCCGGTAACTCGGATTAAAATATTTTCAACATGAAAGTTGCTCAGAACGACGAGACGAATCCGGTTACGCAGCCCGTTCGTCCGCCACGCATCCCTAGCATAGCGAACACGCAACTTTCCCCCCTCCGGCTCCTCTGCTCGAAAACGCGAAACACGGGGATACTTCCCCGGATGTCATCCCCCTTCACCGGTATCACCCCATACCGCGATAGGGCACCCTAGCACCGCTACTTGTCATGTCATGAAACGCTATGCATATGTTTGCTTAAATATTTATTGTTTCTCCCCCCTCTTCTCTCGCTAGACACCGAGACCGACGCCGCTGCTACCCAGTACGACTACGGAGTTGACGACCACTCTCTCTTGCCAGAGCAACCAGGCAAGCCCCCCCTTTTGATCACCAGATATCGCCTACTCTTCTCTATACTGCTTGCATTAGAGTAGTGTAGCATGTTACTGCTTCCCGTTAATCCTATACTGATGCATAGCCTGTCCTTGCTACTACTGTTGTTACCTTTACCTGCAATCCTAATGCTTAGTATAGGATGCTAGATTATCATCAGTGGCCCTACATCCTTGTCCGTCTGCCATGCTATACTATCGGGCCGTGATCACTCGGGAGTTGATCACGGGTATATACTATATACTTTATACATGATACATGTGGTGACTAAAGACGGGTCGGCTTGAGGAGCACCCGCGAGTGGATCTTTGAGGCGGAGCGACAGGGCAGGTTCCGACCACCTAGGAGAGAGGTGGGCCTGGCCCTGGTAGACGTTCGCGAATACTTAACACGCTTAACGAGATCTGGATATTTAATCCGAGTCTGGCCATTTGGTCTATACGCACTAACCATCTACGCGGGAGTAGTTATGGGTATCCCGGCGTCGTGGTATCAGCCGAAGCCTTCGTGACGTCAGCGACTGAGTGGCGCGCGCCGGATTGGAACGTAAGCCTGCTCTTGTGTTAAGGGGGCTAGTTCTGCTTCCGGCCGCGTACGCAACGTGCAGGTGTGCTAAGGGCGATGGGCCCAGACCCCTGTGCGCTTAGGTTTAGACCGGCGTGCTGACCTCTCTGTTGTGCCTAGGTGGGGCTGCTTCGTGTTGATCTTCCGAGGCCGGGCATGACCCAGGAAAGTGTGTCCGGCCAAATGGGATCAAGCGTGTTGGGGAATGTGGTGCACCCCTGCAGGGAAGTTAATCTATTCGAATAGCCGTGATCTTCGGTAACAGGACGATTTGGAGTTGTACCTTGACCTTATGACAACTAGAACCGGATACTTAGTAAAACACACCCTTCCAAGTGCCAGATACAACCGGTGGTCGCTCTCTCACAGGGCGACGAGGGGAGGATCATCGGTTAGGATTATGCTATGCGACGCTACTTGGAGGACTTCAGTCTAATCTCTTCTACATGCTGCAAGACGGAGGCTGCCAGAAGCGTAGTCTTCGAAAGGATTAGCTATCCCCCTTCTTATTCTGGCTTTCTGCAGTTCAGTCCACCGATATGGCCTTTACACATGTACCCATGCATATGTAGTGTAGCTCCTTGCTTGCGAGTACTTTGGATGAGTACTCACGGTTGCTTTCTCCCTCTTTTCCCCGTATCCCTTCTACCTGGTTGTCGCAACCAGATGTTGGAGCCCAGGAGCCAGACGCCACCTTCGACGACGACCCCTACTACACCGGAGGTGCCTACTACTACGTGATGCCCGCTGACGACGACCAGGAGTAGTTAGGAGGATCCCAGGCAGGAGGTCTGCGCCTCTTTCGATCTGTATCCCAGTTTGTGCTAGCCTTCTTAAGGCAAACTTGTTTAACTTATGTCTGTACTCAGATATTGTTGCTTCCGCTGACTCGTCTATGATCGAGCTCTTGTATTCGAGCCCTCGAGGCCCCTGGTTTGTAATATGATGCTTGTATGACTTATTTTATTTGTAGAGTTGTGTTGTGATATCTTCCCGTGAGTCCCTGATCTTGATCGTACACGTTTGCGTGTATGATTAGTGTACGATTAAATCGGGGGCGTCACAGAGGCTGACAGCTGGGTCCACGGCCACAACCCCGTTTTTTTATGATTTGCCAAGTAAGTCGCTTTGTCAGGCCTGTTGGGCTGCAAAACTTTCAAGACGAGGAGATTTTTCATTCGGCTGGACGAGAAAATGGCCCATCAGTAATGAGAAATGGGTTCTACATTTTTAAAACACATCAAACCGGGAATTAGTTTCAAATACCTTTTTTCATTTCAAGATTTTAAATTACATTAATTTTTATGTATGGAGAATTTGTTGGATTATATATTGATATACATTTATTTTTAAAATCAGTTTGAATGTGAGTCAAAATTTCGGGATTAAAAACAATTCAGACCGCACCGAAATATGCAAAATTTCGTATAATTTTTTAACCGTTGCCACAATGTGGGTTGTAATGCTAACAAAAAGAATATGGGCTCCAAAAAAACCTTAAGAATTAGAGCTGTAAATTATTAGAAATAATGACAGATGGGTTGTATGCTATTTTCCATAGATTTGAGGCTTTCCTAAAAAAAGGTTGACGCACAAGCACTGGCTGTTGGATGTCCATCCAACGGGCGTCGTGCTTCTTCAATCTCTGCTCTTCCTGCTCCAGCCGCTCAAACAAGCACCGGCGGGACTGCCTGCTCCCTCCTCCTCGCGGCCGGCTGTGCTGCCGCGCAGGGCTCACCGCCCGACCGTACTCCCATTGCTGGCCTAGCCATCCCTCTACTCACCCACACCTGCTGTTATTCTCTGGCGACGGCAGATGAAATAGTAAACACTCGTACAGTCGTACTCCCCACCGCGTGGGAAACAACTGCCCAGTCTTCCCTGCCTCCGTGTCGTCCCATTCCTAGGCCTCGTCGTCGTCCACCGCCCTGGTGCTCTCAGTGTAGCATGGTCAACGTGGTCAAGGAATGACTTCCATTAGACGTGGACTGTACGTGGAGAGGCTGCCAGCTGGGTCCACGGCCGCAGCAAGAAAGTGCCTCCTTATTACGCAGAAAATAATGATTCCTCCACCTTACAGCTGGGACCCACCGGACGGGCCATTGTATTTTGCGAAAAAACGTTTCCCCTGACTGCTGGGACCCACCAGCTATATCTTCGCACGCAAGGAAGTGGGTCCGGGTGAAAAAACGATTTGCCCCCTGACTGCTGGGACCCACCAGCTACATCTTCGCAGGCAAGGAAGTGCCTGACAGTCGGGACCCACCGGGTCGAAGCGTACGTAGCGTTGTCATTCTGGTCACGAACATGTACGTACATACTGGTCGATGTAGAGGCGCGCACGTGTCGTAGTAGAGACGCGCATGAAGGAAATATGCCCTAGAGGCAATAATAAAGTTATTATTTATTTCCTTATATCATGATAAATGTTGATTATTCATGCTAGAATTGTATTAACCGGAAACATAATACATGTGTGAATACATAGACAAACAGAGTGTCACTAGTATGCCTCTACTTGACTAGCTCATTAATCAAAGATGGTTATGTTTCCTAACCATGAACAAAGAGTTGTTATTTGATTAACGGGATCACATCATTAGGTGAATTATCTGATTGACATGACCCATTCCATTAGCTTAGCACCCGATCGTTTAGTATGTTGCTATTGCTTTCTTCATGACTTATACATGTTCCTATGACTATGAGATTATGCAACTCCCATTTGCCGGAGGAACACTTTGTGTGCTACCAAACGTCACAACGTAAATGGGTGATTATAAAGGTGCTCTACAGCTGTCTCCAAACGTACATGTTGGGTTGGCGTATTTCAAGATTAGGATTTGTCACTCCGATTGTCGGAGAGGTATCTCTGGGCCCTCTCGGTAATGCACATCACATAAGCCTTGCAAGCATTGCAACTAATGAGTTAGTTGTGAGATGATGTATTACGGAACGAGTAAAGAGACTTGCCAGTAACGAGATTGAACTAGGTATTGAGATACCGACGATCGAATCTCGGGCAAGTAACATACCGATGACAAAGGGAACAACGTATGTTGTTATGCGGACTGACCGATAAAGATATTCGTAGAATATGTAGGAGCCAATATGAGCATCCAGGTTCCGCTATTGGTTATTGACCGGAGACGTGTCTCGGTCATGTCTACATTGTTCTCGAACCCGTAGGGTCCGCACGCTTAAGGTTTCGATGACAGTTATATTATGAGTTTTGATCTACCGAAGTTAGTTTGGAGTCCCGGATGTGATCACGGACATGACGAGGAGTCTCGAAATGGTCGAGACATAAAGATTGATATATTGGACGGCTATATTCGGACACCGGAAGTGTTCCGGGTGATTTCGGAGAAAACCGGAGAGCCGGAGGGTTACCGGAACCCCCCGGGAGAAGTAATGGGCCATATGGGCCTTAGTGGAGAGAGAGAGGGGTTGCCAGAGGTGGGCCGCGCGCCTCCTCCCCCCTGGTCCGAATTGGACTAGGAGAGGGGGGGCGGCGCCCCCCTTTCCCTCTCCCTCCCAGTTCTTTCCCCCTCCTAGTAGGAGTCCTACTCCTACTAGGAGGAGGACTCCTCCTGGCGCTCCTATAGGGGCCGGCCGGCCTCCTCCCCTTGCTCCTTTATATACGGGGGCAAGGGGCACCCCTAGACACACAAGTTGATCTTCGTGATCGTTCCTTAGCCGTGCGCGGTGCCCCCCTCCACCATATTCCACCTCGGTCATATTGTAGCGGTGCTTAGGCGAACCCCTGCGACGGTAGAACATCAAGATCGTCACCACGCCGTCGAGCTGACGGAACTCCTCCCCGACGCTTTGCTAGATCGGAGCCCGGGGATCATCATCGAGCTGAACGGGTGCTAGAACTCGGAGGTGCCGTAGTTTCGGTGCTTGATCGGTCGGGCCGTGTAGACGTACGACTACATCAACCAAACGCTTCTGTTGTCGATCTACAAGGGTACGTAGATCACACTCTCCCCCTCTCGTTGCTATGCATCACCATGATCTTGCGTGTGCGTAGGAAATTTTTTGAAATTACTACGAAACCCAATAGTGGCATCCGAGCCTAGGTTTTATATGTTGATGTTATATGCACGAGTAGAACACAAATGAGTTGTGGGCGATATAAGTCATACTGCTTACCAGCATGTCATACTTTGGTTCGGCGGTATTGTTGGACGAAGCGGCCCGGACCGACATTACGCGTACGCTTACGCGAGACCGGTTCTCCCGATGTGCTTTGCACATAGGTGGCTTGCGGGTGACAGTTTCTCCAACTTTAGTTGAACCAAGTGTGGCTACGCCCGGTCCTTGCGAAGGTTAAAACAGCACCAACTTGACAAACTATCGTTGTGGTTTTGATGCGTAGGTAAGATTGGTTCTTGCTTAAGCCCGTAGCAGCCACATAAAACTTGCAACTACAAAGTATAGGACGTCTAACTTGTTTTTGCAGGGCATGTTGTGATGTGATATGGTCAAGACATGATGCTAAATTTTATTGTATGAGATGATCATGTTTTGTAACCGAGTTATCGGCAACTGGCAGGAGCCATATGGTTGTCGCTTTATTGTATGCAATGCAATCGCGCTGTAATGCTTTACTTTATCACTAAGAGGTAGCGATAGTCGTGGAAGCATAAGATTGGCGTGACAACAACGACGCTACGATGGAGATCAAGGTGTCGCGCCGGCGACGATGGTGATCAGGACGGTGCTTCGATGGAGATCACAAGCACAAGATGATGATGGCCATATCATATCACTTATATTGATTGCATGTGATGTTTATCTTTTATGCATCTTATCTTGCTTTGATTGACGGTAGCATTATAAGATGATCTCTCACTAATTATCAAGAAGTGTTCTCCCTGAGTATGCACCGTTGCGAAAGTTCTTCATGCTGAGACACCACGTGATGATCGGGTGTGATAGGCTCTACGTTCAAATACAACGGGTGCAAAACAGTTGCACACGCGGAATACTCAGGTTATACTTGACGAGCCAAGCATATACAGATATGGCCTCGGAACACGGAGACCGAAAGGTCGAGCGTGAATCATATAGTAGATATGATCAACATAGTGATGTTCACCAATGAAACTACTCCATCTCACGTGATGATCGGACATGGTTTAGTTGATTTGGATCACGTAATCACTTAGAGGATTAGAGGGATGTCTATCTAAGTGGGAGTTCTTTAAGTAAATTAATTGAACCTAAATTTATCATGAAACTTAGTACCTGATAGTATCTTGCTTGTTTATGCTTGATTGTAGATAGATGGCTCGTGCTGTTGTTCCGTTGAATTTTAATGCGTTCCTTGAGAAAGCAAAGTTGAAAGATGATGGTAGCAATTACACGGATTGGGTCCGTAACTTGACGATTATCCTCATTGCTGCACAGAAGAATTACGTCTTGGAAGCACCGCTGGGTGCCAGGCCTGCTGCTGGGGCAACACCAGATGTTATTAATGTCTGGCAGAGCAAAACTGATGACTACTCGATAGTTCAGTGTGCCATGCTTTACGACTTAGAATCGGGACTTCAATGACGTTTTGAACGTCATGGAGCATATGAGATGTTCCAGGAGTTGAAGTTAATATTTCAAGCAAATGCCCGGATTGAGAGATATGAAGTCTCCAATAAGTTCTATAGCTGCAAGATGGAGGAGAACAGTTCTGTCAGTGAGCATATACTCAAAATGTCTGGGTATAATAATCACTTGATACAATTGGGAGTTAATCTTCCAAATGATTGCGTCATTGACAGAATTCTCCAATCACTGCCACCAAGCTACAAGAGCTTCGTGATGAACTATAATATGCAAGGGATGAATAAGACTATCCCCGAGCTCTTCGCAATGCTGAAAGCTGCGGAGGTAGAAATCAAGAAGGAGCATCAAGTGTTGATGGTCAACAAGACCACTAGTTTCAAGAAAAAGGGCAAAGGGAAAAAGAAGGGGAACTTCAAAAAGAACGGCAAGCAAGTTGCTGCTCAAGAGAAGAAACCCAAACCTGGACCTAAGCCTGAAACTGAGTGCTTCTACTGCAAGCAGACTGGTCACTGGAAGCGGAACTGCCCCAAGTATTTGGCGGATAAGAAGGATGGCAAGGTGAACAAAGGTATATGTGATATACATGTTATTGATGTGTACCTTACTAATGCTCGCAGTAGCACCTGGGTATTTGATACTGGTTCTGTTGCTAATATTTGCAACTCGAAACAGGGACTACAGATTAAGCGAAGATTGGCTAAGGACGAGGTGACGATGCGCGTGGGAAACGGTTCCAAAGTCGATGTGATCGCAGTCGGCACGCTACCTCTACATCTACCTTCGGGATTAATATTAGACCTAAATAATTGTTATTTGGTGCCAGCGTTAAGCATGAACATTATATCTGGATCTTGTTTAATGCGAGACGGTTATTCATTTAAAACTGAGAATAATGGTTGTTCTATTTATATGAGTAATATCTTTTATGGTCATGCACCCTTAAAGAGTGGTTTATTTTTATTGAATCTCGATAGTAGTGACACACATATTCATAGTGTTGAAGCCAAAAGATGCAGAGTTGATAATGATAGTGCAACTTATTTGTGGCACTGCCATTTAGGTCATGTCGGTGAAAAGCGCATGAAGAAACTCCATACTGATGGACTTTTGGAACCACTTGATTATGAATCACTTGGTACTTGCGAACCGTGCCTCATGGGCAAGATGACTAAAACACCGTTCTCCGGTACTATGGAGAGAGCAACAGATTTGTCGGAAATCATACATACAGATGTATGTGGCCCGATGAATATTGAGGCTCATGGCGGATATCGTTATTTTCTCACCTTCACAGATTACTTAAGCAGATATGGGTATATCTACTTAATGAAACATAAGTCTGAAACATTTGAAAAGTTCAAAGAATTTCAGAGTGAAGTTGAAAATCATCGTAACAAAAAAAATAAAGTTTCTATGATCTGATCGTGGAGGAGAATATTTGAGTTACGAGTTTGGTGTACATTTGAAACAATGCAGAATAGTTTCGCAACTCACGCCACCCGGAACACCACAGCGTAATGGTGTGTCCGAACGTCGTAATCGTACCTTACTAGATATGGTGCGATCTATGATGTCTCCTACTGATTTACCGCTATCGTTTTGGGGATACGCTCTAGAGACGGCCGCATTCACGTTAAATAGGGCACCATCAAAATCCGTTGAGACGACGCCTTATGAACTGTGGTTTGGCAAGAAACCAAAGTTGTTGTTTCTGAAAGTTTGGGGCTGCGATGCTTATGTGAAAAACCTTCAACCTGATAAGCTCGAACTCAGATCGGAGAAATGTGTCTTCATAGGATATCCAAAGGAAACTATTGGATACACCTTCTATCACAGATCCGAAGGCAAGACTTTTGTTGCTAAGTTCGGAAACTTTCTAGAGAAGGAGTTTCTCTCGAAAGAAGTGAGTGGGAGGAAAGTAGAACTTGACGAGGTAACTGTACCTGCTCCCTTATTGGAAAGTAGTGCATCACAGAAAACTGTTTCAGTGACACCTACACCAGTTAGTGAGGAAGCTAATGATGATGATCATGAAACTTCAGAACAAGATACTACTGAACCCCGTAGATCAACCAGAGTGAGATCCGCGCCAGAGTGGTACAGTAATCCTGTTCTGGAAGTCATGCTACTAGATCATGATGAACCTACGAACTATGAAGAAGCGATGGTGAGCCCAGATTCCGCAAAATAGCTTGAAGCCATGAAATCTGAGATGGGATCCATGTATGAGAACAAAGTATGGACTTTGGTTGACTTGCCCGATGATCGGCAAGCAATTGAGAATAAATGGATCTTCAAGAAGAAGACTGACGCTGACGGTAATATTACTGTCTACAAAGCTCGACTTGTCGCAAAAGGTTTTCGGCAAGTTCAAGGGATTGACTACGATGAGACCTTCTCACCCGTAGGAATGCTTAAGTCTATCCGAATCATGTTAGCAATTGCCGCATTTTATGATTATGAAATTTGGCAGATGGATGTCAAAACTGCATTCCTGAATGGATTTCTAGAAGAAGAATTGTATATGATGCAACTAGAAGGTTTTGTCGATCCAAAGGGAGCTAACAAAGTGTGCAAGCTCCAGCGATCCATTTATGGACTGGTGCAAGCCTCTTGGAGTTGGAATAAACGCTTTGATAGTGTGATCAAAGCATTTGGTTTTATACAGACTTTTGGAGAAGCCTGTATTTACAAGAAAGTGAGTGGGAGCTCTGTAGCATTTCTGATATTATATGTGGATGACATATTACTAATTGGAAATGATATAGAATTTCTGGATAACATAAAGGGATACTTGAATAAGAGTTTTTCAATGAAAGACCTCGGTGAAGCTGCTTACATATTAGGCATTAAGATCTATAGAGATAGATCAAGACGCTTAATTGGACTTTCACAGACCACATACCTTGACAAAGTTTTGAAGAAGTTCAAAATGGATCAAGCAAAGAAAGGGTTCTTGCCTGTGTTACAAGGTGTGAAGTTGAGTAAGACTCAATGCCCGACCACTGCAGAAGATAGAGAGAATATGAAAGATGTTCCCTATGCTTCAGCCATAGGCTCTATCATGTATGCAATGCTGTGTACCAGACCTGATGTGTGCCTTGCTATAAGTCTAGCAGGGAGGTACCAAAGTAATCCAGGAGTGCATCACTGGACAGCGGTCAAGAACATCCTGAAATACCTGAAAAGGACTAAGGATATGTTTCTCATATATGGAGGTGACAAAGAGCTCATCGTAAAAGTTTACGTTGATGCAAGCTTTGACACTGATCCGGACGATTCTAAATCGCAAACCGGATACGTGTTTACATTAAACGGTGGAGCTGTCAGTTGGTGCAGTTCTAAACAAAGCGTTGTAGCGGGATCTACATGTGAAGCGGAGTACATAGCTGCTTCGGAAGCAGCAAATGAAGGAGTCTGGATGAAGGAATTCATATCCGATCTAGGTGTCATACCTAGTGCATCGGGTCCAATGAAAATCTTTTGTGACAATACTGGTGCAATTGCCTTGGCAAAGGAATCCAGATTTCACAAGAGAACCAAGCACATCAAGAGAAGCTTCAATTCCATCCGGGATCTAGTCCAGGTGGGAGACATAGAGATTTGCAAGATACATACGGATCTGAATGTTGCAGACCCGTTGACTAAGCCTCTTCCACGAGCAAAACATGATCAACACCAAAGCTCCATGGGTGTTAGAATCATTACTGTGTAATCTAGATTATTGACTCTAGTGCAACTGGGAGACTGAAGGAAATATGCCCTAGAGGCAATAATAAAGTTATTATTTATTTCCTTATATCATGATAAATGTTTCTTATTCATGCTAGAATTGTATTAATCGGAAACATAATACATGTGTGAATACATAGACAAACAGAGTGTCACTAGTATGCCTCTACTTGACTAGCTCGTTAATCAAAGATGGTTATGTTTCCTAACCATGAACAAAGAGTTGTTATTTGATTAACGGGATCACATCATTAGGTGAATGATCTGATTGACATGACCCATTCCATTAGCTTAGCACCCGATCGTTTAGTATGTTGCTATTGCTTTCTTCATGGCTTATACATGTTCCTATGACTATGAGATTATGCAACTCCCGTTTGCCGGAGGAACACTTTGTGTGCTACCAAACGTCACAACGTAAATGGATGATTATAAAGGTGCTCTACAGGTGTCTCCAAAGGTACATGTTGGGTTGGCGTATTTCAAGATTAGGATTTGTCACTCCGGTTGTCGGAGAGGTATCTCTGGGCCCTCTCGGTAATGCACATCACATAAGCCTTGCAAGCATTGCAACTAATGAGTTAGTTGTGAGATGATGTATTACGGAACGAGTAAAGAGACTTGCCGGTAACGAGATTGAACTAGGTATTAAGATACCGACGATCGAATCTCGGGCAAGTAACATACCGATGACAAAGGGAACAACGTATGTTGTTATGCGGTCTGACCGGTAAAGATCTTCGTAGAATATGTAGGAGCCAATATGAGCATCCAGGTTCCGCTATTGGTTATTGACCGGAGACGTGTCTCGGTCATGTCTACATTGTTCTCGAACCCGTAGGGTCCGCACGCTTAATGTTTCGATGACAGTTATATTATGAGTTTTGATGTACCGAAGTTAGTTCGGAGTCCCGGATGTGATCACGGACATGACGAGGAGTCTCGAAATGGTCGAGACATAAAGATTGATATATTGGACGGCTATATTCGGACACCGGAAGTGTTCCGGGTGATTTCGGAGAAAACCGGAGAGCCGGAGGGTTACCGGAACCCCCCCGGGAGAAGTAATGGGCCATATGGGCCTTAGTGGAGAGAGAGAGGGGCTGCCAGAGGTGGGCCGCGTGCCTCCTCCCCCTGGTCCGAATTGGACTAGGAGAGGGGGGGCGGCGCCCCCCTTTCCCTCTCCCTCCCCACTTCTTTCCCACTCCTAGTAGGAGTCCTACTCCTAGTAGGAGGAGGACTCCTCCTGGCGCGCCTATAGGGCCGGCCGGCCTCCTCCCCTTGCTCCTTTATATACGGGGGCAAGAGGGCACCCCTAGACACAGAAGTTGATCTTCGTGATTGTTCCTTAGCCGTGTGCGGTGCCCCCCTCCACCATATTCCACCTCGGTCATATTGTAGCGGTGCTTAGGCGAAGCCCTGCGACGGTAGAACATCAAGATCGTCACCACGCCGTCGTGCTGACGGAACTCCTCCCCGACGCTTTGCTGGATCGGAGCCCGGGGATCATCATCGAGCTGAACGTGTGCTAGAACTCGGAGGTGCCGTAGTTTCGGTGCTTGATCGGTCGGGGCGTGGAGACGTACGACTACATCAACCGAACGCTTCCGTTGTCGATCTACAAGGGTACGTAGATCACACTCTCCCCCTCTCGTTGCTATGCATCACCATGATCTTGCGTGTGCGTAGGAAATTTTTTGAAACTAGTACGAAACCCAACAGCGCACGTGTCGTAGTAGAGGCGCGCACGTAGCATGTACACGTACGTACAGCGGCCAGGGTGCAAGAAAGAAAATACGGCCACGTATGTGTACATACAGGGGGTCTCGAACGCCTACTCGCGCATACGTACGGCCAGGGCTCGTGTACATGGCTGGGTCGGAACGGAGAAACAGCATCGTCGTCGTGTTCATGGGGAGGCAACGGAATGCGTCGTGTTCATGGGGAGGCAACGGAATGCGTCGTGTTCATGGGGAGGCAACGGAACGCGTGGGAGCCAACTGGCTGGGTCGGGACGGAATGCGTGGTCATGTTCATCGGGAGGGCTTGGACGGAACTAGCGATGGAAATGAGGCCTGGCGTACCGCACAACGGAGGAAACAGACCTCCTACGCTCGGAACGGGGTCCTGTTGATCGCGACGGGTCTGGCGTACTGCAAAACGGAGGAAACGGACCTCCTACGGTCGAAACGGGGGTCCTGTTGATCGGGAGGGGTGTGGTGTACCGCAAAATGGACGAAACGGACTTGTGTTGGAGCGCTACGATCGAAATGGGGGTCCTGTTCATCGGGAGGGGTGTGGCGTACCGCAAAACGGGACTCCACGGGATACTGTTCATCTCCACCATCGACCCCCTCCAGCCTCCATGAGCTACTATTCATCCACTGTCGACCTCCTCCTGCGTCCACCTGCGACTGTTCCTCCACGGGCTCCTGTTCATCCAGCCTCCACCGCGTGCTACTCCACCGGCTACTGTTCAACCAGCCCTCTCCACGGGCTCTTGTTCAACCACCCCTCCACCGCGCGCTACTCCACCGGCTACTGTTCAACCAGCCCTCTCCATGGGCTCCTGTTCAACCACCTCTCCACGGGCTCCTGTTCATCCTGCCCTTCACCATCTACTGTTCATCCTGCCCTCCACGGGGTGGTCTTGTTCATCCAGCCCTCCACGGGGTCCTGTTTATCCAGCCCCAACCGGCTCGTTCGATCGGGGTCCTGTTCATCCAGAGCAACACCACGGGGTCCTGTTCATCCACCCCCACCGGGAACTGTTCATCCCCCCCCCCCCCCACAACGCTCACTGTTCATCCAGAGGCAACATCGATCGGCTTCAGTTAGCAGCAGTAGCGAAGGAATCGCTCGATCGGGTTCAGTTAACAGCCATCGATCGATCGCTCGGGTCCAGTAACGCGTAGCCTGCAGTGCAACCGCTTGGGTGCAATTAGAGCCCAACGCCTCGCTCGGGTTCAGTTAGAGCCAACGCCTCGCACACACGCGCATACGTGTATGAGAGGAACGCACATCGCTCCACCCCCAACCTCCCACCGTAACCGGGAACTCCCCGAAATTTTCCTCGCCCTCGCTTCTACCATGGTTTTTTCCGTCATGGACGGCCCAAAGAATGTCATGCAGTTGCGTCTCCGGCCCGCCTAGGACGAAAAGCCCATTTTCTGTCATGATTTTTTGTCATAGAAGTAGGAGCCCACCACATCTATGATGATACCGGGTTTTGTCACAATTATCATCATAGAAGTGTCATATGTATGACAGCAAAAAATTCATTCGGCCCAAAATGTTACGGATGTGTCTTTTTTTTGGAGTGATCCCCCATGGTGGAGGACCAAGCGTCGTCGGGAATGTACGTTGGTGGACTCAATGGCATCGAGTCATCACACTCCTTACGTGGTGGGGCCTTCTTCTCCTTGGCTGGGGGATTCTTCTTGGCGAGATCCTCCAAATACTTTATTAGGATCAGTTGCGGGTGCTTCTCAATGAGTGCCGCCAAGCGGTCCTCGGCGAGCTTCTCCTTGACCGCGGAGTCGACCCTAGTGGAAGATGCATCGTCGGAGGAAGCCATAGCCACGAAATCGATTGGTGCTAACACCTTTCGTCACACAATGAAAAATAGCATAAAAACCAAACATCAAAGATCACTTCTAAGCCAATTAATCATGATGGAAACTATCTCACGGATATTTCGAATTTTGGTGATGGTCGAGCTGGGCAAGTCCATCATGCGTGAAAAATGTATATCACAGGATAAACTCACCCAGGTCAACCGCCATCGGCAAACGACGATTTTCTTCCTCCAATAACAACTCTCATCTCTCTCACGGGTATATGGTGGAGCTCTCTCTGCTGCTAGTATATATGGTGGACACTATCTCATGAATATTTTGACTTTCGGTGATGGTCGACCTGGGCAAGTCCATCATGTGTGACAAATGTATATCACCAGAAGAACTCGCGCAGATCGACCGCCATCTTCAAAAGTCGATTTTCTTACACCAATAACAACTCTCATCTTTGTCACGTATATATGGTGGAACTCTCTCTACTGGTGATATATATGGTGGACACTATCTCACGGATATTTCGACTTTTGGTGATGGTCAAGCTGGACGAGTCCATCGTGCATGACAAATGTATATCACAAGAAGAACTCGCCCAGATTGACAACTGTCATCAAAAGTCGATTTTCTTCCTCCATATAGCATCCATACGAACAACAAGAACTATTAGATGCATCAACAATTAATTATCTATAAAAAATCGACAATTATCTACATTCATCCATACTTCTTTGCATCCATCTATGCATTCATGCATATATACATCCATCCATCTATATATTGATACATAACAAAAACTACAAAAAATTTACAACAAAAAAAGTTCATGCATCAATCCATGAATTAATACATATATATATATACATTCATACATCCATGCATCCATATAAAAATCCATGCATCCATATAAAAATCCATGCATCCATACATACATTCATGCATAAATACAAGATCGGGGAGGGGGTGAAGCTCACCGAGAGGGGGTAGGGGGTGTCGGCGGGGTCGGGGGCGCCGGTGAGGTCGGGGGCGCCGGTGGGACGGGGGCCACTGTTCGGGAGGGCGCCGATGGGGTCGGGAGGGCACCGGTGTGGAGGGTGCCGGCCGGGGCGGGGGGCGGTGGGGTGTGGTGGGGGAGCCAGTAAGAAGAGACCGCGTGGGGGGTTAAGAGTTCGCGAACCTTTACCGAGCATTTGTCGTTGCGGCTCTCAGTAAAGGTACGAGACCTAGATCTAGGTTTTACATATTTTCCGAGAGAAACGCTTCGCAAAGGATAAACCACACTCGGAAATGGCAAAAATATCGAGAGCGGTGCTCGTAAATGACACTCCTCCCTCATCCAATCAAGGCGTACGCATGCCACAAGGACATCACAAATGATTCCCCATGCCGTTACCCGGCATGATTTCATGTGTCGCCTTGTTGATCCGCAATTCCCGACGATGAAACCCTAGCAGAGCAATGTCAGGACCGGATTTTCGGGATATTAATTTCCCAGAAAATGGCCCTTGTGCTCACCAGCCCCAGGATTACTATTAGCTGATGAGGCACCAACTTGATACAGAAACTCCAAGCAAAATACAAGATATGTAGTACAAGACCATTCTGGCCTATGAGTACAACAAATGGTTTCTAGTGGTTGATGGCAGAAGCGTTTTGCGGATCATCAGCATCTATGGGACTCCATTTCCCACAGGAACAGCTGACCTGGATAACTCCTATCTTCACGAGGCTGCTATCACCATTGTGTAGGTTCCGGCGTTGTCGCCGCGACGCTCCTCTCCACGCAAGAAATCTGGCCAAGACAATAGCCAGGGACAAGACAGTGAGTACTTTGAATGTACTCGCAAACATTATGAACGCATGTATAATATAACAAAGGATAATCATGCTCTGAAATATTTCATGATCACAACGTTAGTCACGAAATGAAAATCCATGATGCACGCAAGAGGGTTATTCATATACAACATGAATCTGCAATAAGAGAGTAGAAATAGAATGCACCGATGGGGTGTCTGAAGCGACGCCTCGAAGGGATAATAATATAAGGCATGCCTCAGTCGGGCGTCTGAGCGACACCACATAAAGGGCTTACAAATAAAAGATATAACAAGCATGCCATAGTCGGGCGTCTGTGCGACACCACATAAAGGGCTTATGAAGTAAATGAATCACAAGCATGCCACAGTCGGGCATCTGTGCGACACCACATGAAGGGCTTATAAAGTAAATGAATCACAAGCATGCCACAGTCGGGCGTCTCTGCGACACCACATAAAGGGCTTATAAAGTAAATGACATCACATAAGCCTTGCAAGCATTGCAACTAATGAGTTAGTTGTGAGATGATGTATTACGGAACGAGTAAAGAGACTTGTCGGTAACGAGATTGAACTAGGTATTGAGATACCGACGATCGAATCTCCGGCAAGTAACATACCGATGACAAAGGGAACAACGCATGTTGTTATGCGGTCTGACCGATAAAGATCTTCGTAGAATATGTAGGAGCCAATATGAGCATCCAGGTTCCGCTATTGGTTATTGACCGGAGACGTGTCTTGGTCATGTCTACATTGTTCTCGAACCCGTAGGGTCCGCACGCTTAAGGTTTCGATGACAGTTATATTATGAGTTTTGATATACCGAAGTTAGTTCAGAGTCCCGGATGTGATCACGGACATGACGAGGAGTCTCGAAATGGTAGAGACATAAAGATTGATATATTGGACGGCTATATTCGGACACCGGAAGTGTTCCGGGTGATTTCGGAGAAAACCGGAGAGCCGGAGGGTTACCGGAACCCCCCCGGGAGAAGTAATGGGCCATATGGGCCTTAGTGGAGAGAGAGAGGGGCTGCCAGAGGTGGGCCGCGCGCCTCCTCCCCCTGGTCCGAATTGGACTAGGAGAGGGGGGGCGGCGCCCCACTTTCCCTCTCCCTCCCCACTTATTTCCCACTCCTAGTAGGAGTCCTACTAGGAGGAGATCGGACTCCTCCTGGCGCTCCTATAGGGGCCGGCCGGCCTCCTCCCCTTGCTCCTTTATATACGGGGGCAAGGGGGAACCCCTAGACACACAAGTTGATCTTCGTGATCGTTCCTTAGCCGTGTGCGGTGCCCCCCTCCACCATATTCCACCTCGGTCATATTGTAGTGGTGCTTAGGCGAAGCCCTGCGACGGTAGAACATCAAGATCGTCACCACGCTGTCGTGCTGATGGAACTCCTCCCTGGCGCTTTGCTGGATCGGAGCCCGGGGATCGTCATCGAGCTAAACGTGTGCTAGAACTCGGAGGTGCCGTAGTTTCGGTGCTTGATCGGTCGGGCCGTGGAGACATACGACTACATCAACCAAACGCTTCCGTTGTCGATCTACAAGGGTACGTAGATCACACTCTCCCCATCTCGTTGCTATGCATCACCATGATCTTGCATGTGCGTAGGAATTTTTTTGAAATTACTACGAAACCCAACAGTGGCATCCGAGCCTAGGTTTTATATGTTGATGTTATATGCACGAGTAGAACACAATGATGTTATATGCACGAGTTGAACACAAGTTAGTTGTGGGCGATATAAGTCATACTGCTTACCAGCATGTCATACTTTGGTTCGGCGGTATTGTTGGACGAAGCGGCCGGGACCGACATTACGCGTACGCTTACGCGAGACCGGTTCTCCCGACGTGCTTTGCACAAAGGTGGCTAGCGGGTGACAGTTTCTCCAACTTTAGTTGAACCGAGTGTGGCTACGCCCGGTCCTTGCGAAGGTTAAAACAACACCAACTTGACAAACTATCGTTCTGGTTTTGATGTGTAGGTAAGATTGGTTCTTGCTTAAGCCCGTAGCAGCCATGTAAAACTTGCAACAACAAAGTAGAGGACGTCTAACTTGTTTTTGCAGGGCATGTTGTGATGTGATATGGTCAAGACATGATGCTAAATTTTATTTTATGAGATGATCATGTTTTGTAACCGAGTTATCGGCAACTGGCAGGAGCCATATGGTTGTCGCTTTATTGTATGCAATGCAATCGCGCTGTAATGCTTTACTTTATCACTAAGCGGTAGCGATGGTCGTGAAAGCATAAGATTGGCGAGACGACAACGATGCTACGATGGAGATCAAGGTGTCGCGCCGGTGATGATGGTGATCATGACGGTGCTTCGAAGATGGAGATCACAAGCACAAGATGATGATGGCCATATCATATCACTTATATTGATTGCATGTGATGTTTATCTTTTATGCATCTTATCTTGCTTTGATTGATGATAGCATTATAAGATGATCTCTCACTAATTATCAAGAAGTGTTCTCCCTGAGTATGCACCATTGCGAAAGTTCTTCGTGCTGAGACACCACGTGATGATCGGGTGTGATAGGCTCTATGTTCAAATACAACGGGTGCAAAACAGTTGCACACGCAGAATACTCAGGTTATACTTGACGAGCCAAGCATATACAGATATGGCCTCGGAACACGGAGACCAAAAGGTCGAGCGTGAATCATATAGTAGATATGATCAACATAGTGATGTTCACCAATGAAACTACTCCATCTCACGTGATGATCAGACATGGTTTAGTTGATTTGGATCACGTGATCACTTAGAGGATTAGAGGGATGTCTATCTAAGTGGGAGTTCTTAAGTAATATGATTAAATTGAACTTAAATTTATCATGAACTTAGTCCTGGTAGTATTTTGCAAATCATGTTGTCGATCAATAGCTCGCGTTGTTGCTTCCCTGTGTTTATTTTGATATGTTCCTAGAGAAAATTGTGTTGAAAGATGTTAGTAGCAATGATGCGGATTGGATCCGTGATCTGAGGTTTATCCTCATTGCTGCACAGAAGAATTATGTCCTTGATGCGCCACTAGGTGACAGACCTATTGCAGGAGCAGATGCAGACGTTATGAACGTTTAGCTAGCTCAATATGATGACTACTTGATAGTTTAGTGCACCATGCTTAATGGCTTAGAATCGGGACTTCAAAGACGTTTTGAACGTCATGGACCATATGAGATGTTCCAGGAGTTGAAGTTAATATTTCAAGCAAATACCCGAGTTGAGAGATATGAAGTCTCCAACAAGTTCTATAGCTAAAAGATGGAGGAGAATCGCTCAACTAGTGAGCATGTGCTCAGATTGTCTGGGTACTACAATCGCCTGAATTAAGTGGGAGTTAATCTTCCAGATAAGATAGTGATTGACAAAATTCTCTAGTCACCATCACCAAGTTAGTAGAACTTCGTGATGAACTATAATATGCAAGGGATAACGGAAACAAATCCCGAGCTTTTCATGATGATGAAATCGATGAAGGTAGAAATCAAGAAAGAGCATCAATTGTTGATGGTTGACAAGATCACTAGTTTCAAGAAAAGGGCAAAGGGGAAAAGGGGAACTTCAAGAAAAACAGCAAGCAAGTTGCTGCTCAAGTGAAGAAGCCCAAGTCTGGTCCTAAGCCTGAGACTAAGTGCTTCTACTGCAAAGGGACTGATCACTGAAAGTGGAACTGCCCCAAGTATTTGGCGAATAAGAAGGATGGCAAAGTGAACATAAGTATATTTGATATACATGTTATTGATGTGTACTTTACTAGTGTTTATAGCAACCCCTCAGTATTTGATACTAGTTCAATTACTATGATTAGTAACTTGAATAGGGAGGTGCAGAATGAACAAAGACTAGTTAAGGGTGAGGTGACGATGTGTGTTGGAAGTAGTTCCAAGATTGATATGATCATCATCGTACACTCCCTATACTTTTGGGATTAGTGTTGAACCTGAATAAGTGTTATTTGGTGTTTGCGTTGAGCATGAATATGATTTGATCATGTTTATTGTAATACGGTTATTCATTTAAGTAAGAGAATAAATTGTTGTTCTGTTTACATGAATAAAACCTTATATGGTTACACACCCAATATAGTTCGTTGGATCTCGATCGTAGTGATACACATAATCATAATATTGAAACCAAAAGATGCAAAGTTAATAATGATAGTGCAACTTATTTGTGGCACTGACGTTTAGGTCATATTGGTGTAAAGAACATGAAGAAACTCCAAGCTGATGGGTTTTTGAAATCACTTGATTATGAATCAGTTGATGCTTGCGAACCATGCCTCATGGGCAAGATGACTAAAACGCCGTTCTCCGGAACTATGGAGCGAGCAACTGACTTATTGGAAATAATACATACTGATGTATGAGATCCGATGAGTGTTAAGGCTCGCGGCGGGTATCATTATTTTCTGACCTTCACAGATGATTTGAGCAGATATGGGTATATCTACTTAATGAAACACAAGTTTGAAATATTTGAAAAGTTCAAAGAATTTCAGAGTGAAGTGGAGAATCATCGTAACAAGAAAATAAAAGTTTCTACGATATGATCGCAGACGTAAAATATTTGAGTTACGAGTTTGGCCTTCAGTTAAAACAATGTGAAATAGTTTCACTACTCATGCCACCTGGAACACCACAGCATAATGGTGTGTCCGAACATCATAACCGTACTTGATTAGATATGGTGCGATCTATGATGTTTCTTATCGATCTACCACTATCGTTTTGGGGTTATACATTAAAGACAGCTGCATTCACGTTTAAAAGGGCACCATTTAAGTCCGTTGAGACGACACAATCTGAATTGTGGTTTGGCAAGAAACCAAAGTTGTCGTTTCTTAAAGTTTGGGATTGTGATGCTTATATGAAAAAGTTTCATCCTGATAAGCTCAAACCCAAATCGGAGAAATATGTCTTCATAGGATACCCAAAGGAGACTGTTGGGTACACCTTCTATCACAAATCCGAAGGCAAGACTTTTGTTGCTAAATTCGGAGTTTTTCTAGAGAAGGAGTTTCTCTCGAAAGAAGTGAGTGGGAGGAAAGTAGAACTTGATGAGGTAACTGTACCTGCTCCCTTATTGGAAAGTAGTTCATCATAGAAATCTGTTCCTGTCACTACTACACCAATTAGTGAGGAAGCTAATGATGATGATCATGTAACTTTAGATCAAGTTACTACCGAATCTCGTAGGTAAACCAGAGTGAGATCCGCACCAGAGTGGTACGGTAATCCTGTTCTGGAAGTCATGTTACTAGACCATGACGAACTTGCGAACTATGAGGAAGCGATGATGAGCCCAGATTCCGCGAAATGGTTTGAGGCCATAAAATCTGAGATATGATCCATGTATGAGAACAAAGTATGGACTTTGATGGATTTGCCCGATGATCGGCAAGCCATAGAAAATAAATGGATCTTCAAGAGGAAGACGGACGCTGATAGTAGTGTTACTATCTACAAAGCTAGAATTGTCGCAAAAGGTTTTCGACAAGTTCAAGGTGTTGACTACGATGAGATTTTCTCACTCGTATATATGCTTAAGTCTGTCCGAATCATGTTAGCACTTGCCGCATTTTATGAAATCTGGCAAATGGATAAACAAAACTGCATTCCTTAATGGATTTCTTAAATAAGAGTTGTATATGATGCAACCAGAAGGTTTTGTCAATCCTAAAGGTGTTAACAAAATATGCAAGCTCCAACGATCAATCTATGGACCTATGCAAGCATCTCGGAGTTGGAATATACACTTTGATAAGTTGATCAAAGCATATAGTTTTATACAGACTTACGGTGAAGCCTGTATTTACAAGAAAGTGAGTGGGAGCACTACAACATTTCTGATAAGTATATGTGAACAACATATTGTTGATCGGAAATAATGTATAATTTTCTGGAAAGCATAAAGGAGTGTTTTTAAAGAAGTTTTTCAAAGAAAGACCTCGGTGAAGCTGCTTACATATTAAGCATCAAAATCTATAGAGATAGATCAAGACGCTTGATAAGTTTTTTCAATGAGTACATACCTTGACAATATTTTGAAGTAGTTCAAAAATGGAACAGTCAAAGAAAGAGTTCTTGGCTGTGTTACAAGGTATGAAATTGAGTAAGACTCGAAGCCCGACCACGACAGAAGATAGAAAGAGAATGAAAGTCATTCCCTATGCCTCAGCCATAGGTTCTATAAAGTATGCCATGCTGTGTACCAGATCTATTGTATACCCAACACTGTGTTAAGCAAGGGAGTACAATAGTGATCTAAGTATAGATCACTAGACAGCGGTCAAAATTATCCTTAGTGGAATAAGGAAATATTTCTCAATTATGGAGGTGACAAAAAGGTTCGTCGTAAAAGGTTACGTCGATGCAAGTTTTGACACAGATCTGGATGACTCTAAGTCTCGATCTAGATACATATTGAAAGTGGGAGCAATTAGCTAGAGTAGCTCCGTGCAGAGCATTGTAGACATAGAATTCGCAAAATACTTACGGATCTGTATGTGACAGACCCGTTGACTAAAATTATCTCACAAGCAAAACATGATCACACCTTAGTACTCTTTGGGTGTTAATCACATAAACGATGTGAACTAGATTACTGACTCTAGTAAACCCTTTGGGTATAGGTCACATGACATTGTGAACTATGGGTGTTGATCACATGGTGATGTGAACTATTAGTGTTGAATCACATGGCAATGTGAACTAGATTATTGACTCTAGTGCAAGTGGGAGACTGAAGGAAATATGCCCTAGAGGCAATAATAAAGTTATTATTTATTTCCTTATATCATGATAAATGTTTATTATTCATGCTAGAATTGTATTAACCGGAAACATAATACATGTGTGAATACATAGACAAACAGAGTGTCACTAGTATGCCTCTACTAGACTAGCTCGTTAATCGAAGATGGTTATGTTTCCTAACCATGAACAAAAGAGTTGTTATTTGATTAACGGGATCACATCATTAGAACAATGATGTAATTGACTTGACCCATTCCGTTAGCTTAGCACTCGATCGTTTAGTATGTTGCTATTGCTTTCTTCATGACTTATACATGTTCCTATG